>NC_048909.1:7658856-7846060 GCF_011077185.1 Oxyura jamaicensis
CCCCCCCCCCCCCCCCCCCCCCCCCCCCCCCCCCCCAGCGCTATAAGAGCGGCCGGCGAGGGCTGGGGGGAGCCACTGCGGCGGCTCCTCCTCGCTGCGAGCCCGGCGCTGGTGGCTGCGCTTTGAAGTCGGGGAGGAGGAAGAAGAAGAGGAAGAGGAGGGAGCGGCCGGGGCTGCCGCTGCTCCCCGGCACCCGCAGCATCGCCAGGTAAGGGGAAAGAGCTGGGGACGTGGGGGGGGGGGGGGGGGGGCGCCGGCCCCGGCCGGGGTACCCCCTGGGCTCCACCCCCCCCGCCCCCAAAAGCTCTGAAATCCCCCTTTTTTAGCCTTTTTTTTTTCCCTCCCCCCCCCCCCCTTTTCTTTTTCCTCCCCCTTTTATTTATGCATGCGAACTCTTCGCCGAATCTAGGTTATTTAAGCATGAAACTCTTCGCTGAGTCTGGGATAAACTCTGAGCGAGCCAGTTTATTGGCTTGCAATCAGAAGTGTCTGGGAGCCTTAATGAAAACCAAGTGTAAGGCGAAGCGCAGCCACCTGTCCCCGGCAGCCCCGGCCAAGAGCTCCGGGCTTCAGTTAATCAACGGAGCCGCGATTCGGGAAGTGTCTCCTGCGAGCTGCGCCTCGGCACTGGGGCGGCAGCAAAGCCGAGCTGGGGACCCGGAGCCCCTCTGGGGATCTCTGCGAGCCAGCCACCGAAGCTGGGCAGGCGCTGCCAGCACGTCTGCGTTTCCCAAACCGCTGCAAAAGCCTCTGCAAAAAGAAAAAAGGAGGAGGGAAAAAAAAAAAAAACTCTTTATGTTGCAGCTCTGCGGTCGGTCGTGCCCTGTCTCCTCGAGGAGCAGCCTCTCTCCCACCTCCCCGCTTCCCAAAAATACCGTCTAGTTACTCCTCAAAGGGAATTAGCCTAGAGGAGGCTGTCTGTATCTCTCCTGCAGACATGCACTGCTTTGATTGCCTGGAAGCATGATTTCCTGAAACCTGCTCGCTCCTGGCTCTCACAGCGAGGCTCACAATAAAATGTATTGTGGTTTTGAGCTGGGTTTTATTTAAGAAAATGCCATTCCGGGTTATTTTTTCATGAGACAAATGGAGAGCCAGATGGAAGGCTGACACTTGGGATACTTCATTTCGGTGCTTTAATTGCGCATGGTTTATTTTCTATAAGAACAGGCTTCTCTGGGAATTAGAGTAGAATAAATGAAAAGAGGAAAAATAATGGCAGTTAATTGCACATTGTTGTCTGTTTATGAAGCCTTTCATCTAACCCTTCTAGGAGCAGTTCTGTAAGTGGGAATATTGAAATGCACGGCTTTTTTGAAAGCCAGTGACACTTCTTGTCACTCGCTGCCTCCCGTGCAGCGCCTGCTTTGGTGCCAGCCCCGCTCCTTCCCCAGGCAGGCTCGGAGCCCAGCTCACGTTCCTGTTATCAGGTGTAGCCCCTGGGAACCAGCACAGAGGTGGGGTTTGGAAGACAGCAGCTGAGATGTGATAGAACCTGTCTGCATTAATATGGCCTCTAATTAATTAGGTACTCTGGATCAAGCCCTTGTAGTTCCCAGTGGCACTTAGCTGACCAGGAATGCTGAATGAGATGTGCACTGGGTACCCCAGGCTGCTGAGCTGCCTCCTCCCCCCTGATCTGGATGGGGTCTCACTCAGCGAGGCTTGTGGTTGCTTTCTAGAATGAAGATCCTCAGGTGGAGGTGGAGCAGCATCTCGGGCAGAACGCAGTGCCAGCTGAAAGGTGCCCTGGCCCTTCTCTTCATGGGCAACATTGCCTTCGTGATGGCTCAGGTAAGCAGGTCACCTTGCTGAGGGCCCTTGCTGGGGGTCTTTGGGCTTTAAAATGGTGCAGCACACAGCAGGCGGTGGTGATGCTGCCAGTGGAACTGCTCCGTTGCCCCGACACTGGGGTCCCATCACTGGCAGAGTCGGGGGTGTCAAGGAGCCTCCTGAAGTGACAGACCTGGTGGCACGTGTATGGGGAGCGCGTGGGCTCCTCCAGCCTGCCATGGGCATCCCGTGCCACCACGGAGCAGTTCTGCAAGGGTTTGCTCTAGGTTCTGGCTGCCACCAGCGCTTCAGCTCCCTGAATTCACTGTGGAGCGAGAGCAGATGCGGGGGGGGGGGGAGGTTAGGGTTGTCCGGGAGCTTGGTTTTGCCGACTGAGCTGAACAATGAACGCTTCCCTTCCCGAGGAATCCTAAATATTGCAATTTCATTCCAGCTCGTAATGAAAGCACAATTGAAAAAGCAGAACTTCTTGCAAGAAGGGAGTCTCAGGCTTGACCTCGGATGCGAAGGCAATGCCTGCTAGCCCTGGGGTGGCACAGTATGGGCTGAGCAGGGACGGGTGGCCGGGCAGGCTACGTGGGGTGAGCACCCAAAGCTTTTTCTCTCCCAAACCTGTCTGTACGTGAGCAGGACGTGCCACAGACCTCCAACAGCCTGGAGGAAGGTGCGGATGTGACCGCATACTGGTGGGGCGAGTGGACCAAGTGGACGGCGTGCACAAGGACCTGCGGCGGGGGTGTCAAGTCCCAGGAGAGGCACTGCCTGCGGCAGAGGTACCGCACCGCGCCGTGTGGCAGGGACAGGGGTGGCAAAACCTCTAGTTTGTGTGCTGGTGGGTCTGGCCTAGGTCACCGCATGGTAGATAAGCGTTGGTGAAGAGTCGTTGGCTGGCAAACCCCACCAGAGAAGAAGGTAAGCGTGCCTGGAGCATCTTGCTACGAGGAGGCTGTGTCCTGGCTGTCCCCCTTGGGCTGGTCCCCGAGATTTCTCCTGCAGGATCAGCACAGATGGGCAGCGGGTACGGTGCTGTGCTGCTCTCTGGGCTCCTGGCACCGCACCATGGTGCGGGGCTGGATGGGGGCTGCTGGTGCCAGCTGCCCTGTCCCTGTCCTGGCTGGTCCCTGCGGTGTCTCCCAGGACACTGATGAGAAGCTCGTGGTACAGGTGGCAAAGCCAGTGAGACCTTTGCCTTCAACTTCAGTGAGACGGTGGTAGATCTGTGTGGCTCTGCCACGTGGAGACAGGTTTCCCAGAAGCAGGGGACAAATTCTTTTAAGAGGGTGAAGAGAAGGGTCTCCGACCCACGTCTAACCGTTGTTTCTTTATTCAGAAGAAAGTCAGTGAGTGGGCTGGCTAATAAAACTTGCACTGGAACATCCAAAAGATACCAGCTCTGCAAAGTACAAGTAAGGATATCCTTTTTCTCATTAGTGATGTTTAATTTTTTTTTTTTTAAATAAGAGAAGTCTTGCTTGCTTCATGTGGCATTTCTGTGCCCCTTGGAGTGGGGACATCATTTGTCCTGTAGCTGTCACCCCACTGGCCCTGCAAGCAGCTGGAGCTCCATTTTCTGGCCCTTGTTGCTGCTGTGCTGGGGGCTTTGGGTCCCTTTCTTTGTCCTGGGGCCATAAAACCCAGCAGGTCGTTCTTCACCATCTCCCCAGGGGGTTTCCCCAGCTGTCCCTGTGATGGGAGGAGGAGGAGGAAGATGTGGTTCTGCACAGGGCAGGCAATGGAAAAGCTCCTTGCAGCTCGGTTGAGATGTGCCAGAAACCTTTCCCACAGTCTGTTTTCATCAGGATGTTAATGTATCCCATTCTAGGAGTGCCCTGCAAACGGAAGGAGCTTTCGAGAGGAGCAGTGTTCATCCTTTAACTCCCATGTGTATAATGGAAGAACGTATCAATGGAAACCTTTATATCCTGGTAACAAGACATTCTTTGTGTGTTTCATAATGCCTAGCCAAAATATTTTGATAGTTATGATGCTATAGACTGCAGGAAGGCTCCTCCTCTGCTGTTTTAAAGTGATTTTTCAGAGACACAATCAGCTGTCTCTCGAGTTCAAAGGAGGCTTTTGCAGCTGCAGGGTTACTTAAAAAATAAAATAACAAATATATTTATAGCTGTAGCCTTCAGTCTGTTTTGGTCGCCACTCCCAAGGACCAGAGTTGAAAGGCTGGAGGGGGATGAGAGCACGGGGTGATGCCCTGTGCGGGCAGGGAGGGTCCAGCTTCCCCAGACAAGTGTCCTTTGAGCTGGGGCCGCTGCTGGCTGCTGCCTTCCAGTGACGCCTGCTGCCTCCCCCGCAGCTCGTGAGCTTTGCCAAACGTCACCGAGACGAGGTTAGGCAGCTCGGTCATCTGGGGTGAGCGACAGAGCTGCAGGAATAATTTAGGAGTCAGACTGAGGTTTGTTTTTTCACTTATTTATTTTTAGGCACCTCATGCCCGTCGGATTCAGGCTTTTTTTTCCCTGGGACCCCAGGCGGTGGCATGTAGGTGTCTAAAAATAGAGATGGGAGCTAGCGGAGTTTTCTTATTTTAGGTGTCTCTGTACAATTAATTTTGCTTCATGAAGTTACTTGTTGCCTCCTCTCAATTGAACCAAGCCCCTGTCTCGCCAGCCTCTTGGCAGGGGTGGCAGGGCTTGGCTGGTTAGCTCTGACTGCTTGGCTGGCTCTGTCCCCTTCCTATGGCAAGGTGACAACTTCTTTTAAACATAATTCACTACTCGAGATGATTCACCAGAACAGTTACAGTGAATTGTTTTGTTTTTTAGCAGGCGTTCACGTGGCTCCTGGGGGATTTGCAGGATAATGTTTTGCCATTGATGCTGCCTTGCTTGGGCGCGCAGGCCAGTGGGTATATCGCTGCTCCCTCCTTGGCGGAGTGCAACGCTTGGTGCTGGGTTGCTGGTGCAAACCTGAATTTGTCACTTGCTTCCTGTGGGTATTAAAAAGTGTCTGTTGGGCGCGGGTCTGCTGCGCCAGTGGGTGCAGCCAGCCAGCTGCCTGCGGAAAGCAAAGGGCAAATAGAGTCCAGCTTGGGTGAATGTTCATCGAAAAGCTCTTACGTTTTAAGCTGCTACGGCTTGAATATAGCCTTGTATATCTATTTAAAACAGTGAATGTCTATGCTAATGTAACTAAAGTATTAAATATTGATACGTGAACATGCACATGCTGTTGTGTGATGTATGTATTGCTACTGCAAGCCTTTGCACGGAATAGTGGCATCCTCAGGCGGGTGCTGGCGGTGCCACTAGTGTCAGCAGATGCATCTGTTGCTGGCAGCAGCGAGGGCTGCCTGGCTGTGCAGAGGCTTGCAGCAGCAGGCTGTCACGCTGTCAGAGCACAGTCTCCTGTCCAGCCTGCAAGCACAGGGGATTGTAGCTCTTGAAGCGCTGGCTGCCGTGCAGTTGTGTTGTTGCTGCCGTTGTTTAGCTTGGCAGAGATTCTTTGACATTAGTTGGATGAAAGTTATTGTTTCTGCTGTTTTTGAATGTATCTTTATATCCTTTCCCCTTAGATGACTATGTTCACATTTCTAGCAAGCCCTGTGACCTCCATTGCACCACTGTGGATGGTCAGAGACAGTTAATGGTTCAGGCTCGGGATGGAACATCCTGCAAATACACTGATTTCCGAGGGGTTTGCGTGTCTGGAAAATGTGAGGTTGTTAAACATTATAGCAAAAATATTGTTAGTAGCATTCAGAGAGTTACAAGGGGTGCAATATTTGCCTGACCCTCAGTACTCTATGCCTTTTCTAGCCAATTGGCTGCGATGGCATTCTCTTTTCCACCCACACCTTGGATAAATGTGGAGTTTGCCAAGGAGATGGGAGCAGCTGCACTCATGTGACTGGGAGTTACCGCAAAGGGAACTCTCATCTTGGTAAGGCTCTAAGGGTCCCTTTGCTTTGGGGAAGAGGGCTTTTTTAATTGCATTGGTTCGTTTTTTTTTTTTTGTTTTTTTTTTTTTTGGTAAACTGCTTTTACTCTTACTAAGTGCCCTGCCTCAGCTTTTTTTCTGCATGTTCTTCTTGTGTCGATGCCACTTTTGGATTCAGGCAGGGAAACGCTTCTGTTAAAACAGTAACTTCTCATGATATTTCTCAGAAATACAAGATCTCTGAATGGTGCAACAGGGTTATGCAAGAGGCTGCCGTCTCTGATTTAGTTTGATTTCCCACGACCCAGTAAAACCAGAAATAAATGCCTTGTAACAACAGGAAGCTAGGGTGTTTTGAAAGACCAGGATTTCCAAAACTAGTGTGATGTAAAGCAACAAAACCTACTTGTCCTAAATATAGTGGTCTAATTCAGGAATAATGATTAATGCTCTCTGGGGACCAGTTTAACACAGAGCAAGTTGAAGTAATTGCAGTGGTGTTGGTGGGATTTGTCTTACAACTTACCTAGTGCTAGGCGAAGGGGAATGGGAGGTGAAGCAGGCTGCAATCTTCTTCTGGGGGAGTCTTGAAGACCAGCTAGCACAGGGTGTCCAACCCCAGGACTGCTTCTCTAGCTAGCAAAGTCTTCAGACATGTTCTTTCACCAGCTTATGTAAGCTTGATGTTTGTGTATATAAGGATTGCATCCTTTCCCTCTCCTGACTGTATTAACCCATCATAAAGCAAGATTTGTTGCTTACACTTTATTTTCTATTACCAGTAAGCTCCTACTTGCAGCCTAACAGTTAATCTCCGTTAAAATCTCTAACTCCTGTAAGTCTCTGGATCAGAGCCTGTCTGCTCGCAATATTGCAATACTGACTACTGAGCGTTTTGTTCAGATAACTCGTTAAAAAGTTCTCCTTTCATTAATCTGTAGTTTCCCGTAGGCTATTCTCTGGTAACGCACATTCCTGCTGGAGCAAGGGATATCCAGATAGTAGAACGGAAAAAATCTGCAGATGTTCTGGGTGTGTATAACCTCTTGGTACTTCCCTAGAATGCATGTGTGTATGCTAGCTAATATTTCTTTCCAACGTGGATATGAATGTAGCTTTATTGCGGACATGAGCTCAAACCACTGAGTATAGATGACCACATTATACAAGTCAGTGCATTTCTCTTCACCTGGGCTGTGTATTTCAGCATTAAAGCAATCAAAATGCAGAGCTGCTGGTCAATATTATTGCTACTGAAGCACAGTTTGACAAAACACGCTCATGCTGGGTCATAGCCCAGTGACTTCACCTCTCGTGATCCCCGTGATCCTTCCCAGCTTGGGAAATGTGCAATGGCCCATGATGGCAGTACCCAGGAGATGTCTATGGGCTGCCTCATCAAGTGCTGGTGGCACACTGCTGATCTCTGGAGGTGGCAGAGCTGCTCAGGAAGGGTGTGGACAAACCTGGCCTTGCCCAACAGAGGCTCATGTTTGCTGCTGTAATGCTCTAGTGCTGCCTCAGAGGCTCGTGTCCATGTGTTGGAAGCTTGGCTAAAAAGGGCTGTGCTTAGCGCAGGTCCTGGGCTAGCTATGGAAGAGCTGCCTTGGGCCAGTGCTGGGCTCGGTGTCAGCAGCTCAAGGCTCCCAGAGAAGCAGCTTCTGCTGCCAGCCCCTGGCAGTCTGCTTATTGTCTGCAGATCTGTTCTTACTTAATGGTTTTGCTGAGCTGGGGCTGTGGGCCAGCACACCCAGCAGCTTGCAGTGTAAGGAAAGCGCGGCCCAGAGCTCTGGGCAAGGACTGGCACAATGCACGTTGGAAATGCATTGTGATGTATCTGTCACAAAAAGCAGGAAAAAAGTATTTTGTTACTGTGACGCTCCAATAATTTTATCCCCTGAACAAAGAAGTGGCAGCATTGCATGCCTCTCTTATCACAGCTGATGGAAACAATTCTTATTCATTCTCCCTCATTTTAAGCTGTGGCTGACGAAGCTGGCTACTACTTCTTCAACGGGAACTACAAAGTTGATAGTCCAAAGAACTTCAACATTGCAGGCACGGTGTTCAAGTACCGCAGGCCCATGGACGTCTATGAGACTGGCATAGAGTATATCGTTGCCCAAGGACCGACAAATCAAGGACTGAATATAATGGTGTGCTTTGGCTTTTTCTGGGGGGAGTGATGGGGAAGGGAAAAGCTGCCTTGGCCCGCGGGGGGGGGGCATGGGAGCAGAGTCCTGCTGTGGCTTCACAGCTCCCATGGGAGCATTCCTTGCATGAACCTGTTTTATATGCATCGTCAAATAAACCCAGGCAGGGCTGTGCATGATGAAGGTGGGAGAAGTTGCCTCAGGCACTGTGGGGGACTTTTCTTCTTGGTGTGTTTCATCAGAATTACCTGCTGGGGAAAGTGAAAATAAGAAATTGGGCCAGCTAGCTTAGATAAGTGCACAAACTTTAAAACCCAACTTCTTTTTTTTTTTTTTTTTTAAGCAAACTGTCTAAAACCAGGCAGATGGAGAAAAGTAATTTAATTGGCTTCTGGGCAGTTAGCCAGGGCACCACTCCTGCCATCTTCTGTGTAGCCATGGGCTTCTCTGAAGGGGAAGGGGTGGTCGCATGGGTGCTCAGAAACATGAGGGTCAGTAAAGGGGTGGCAGTGCCTGAGCTGAGTCCCCGTACAGGGGATGTAGTAGCAGAAGGGGTATGTGCTGCTTGTTCACTGTAATGCCACAAAAAGGGGGTTGTGCATGTGATGACAGTAACTCAAGGCAGCTCTCCCAGGTCTCGGTGATTGCTTGGAGGCAAGGGAAGGAGTTCTGCCTGGGGCTCCCAGCCCCGAGCTGGGTCTGATCCTGGTGTGGTGCTGGGGAAAAAAAGAAGGGAAAAAAACCCTTGGGTAATGGTGCTGGGGTGCTGGTCTCCAGCTGTACAAAGCTGGCAATCCGAGGGAAAGCAGTCTGGAAATAACAAGGTGGATGCTCACCAACTGTCAAGTCCAAGATGAATCACAAACTTTGTGTGCCAGTATTCACTGCATCCGTTAATAATGTCATGTTTGCTAGGTCTGGAATCAAAATGGCAAGAATCCATCCATCACATTTGAATACACTCTCCTGAGGAAGCCACACTCAAAAAATCTCCAGCCCATCTACTACACCTTTTCTGAGTCAGATAGTGAAGAAAGCAGAGAGTTTGATGGAGATGTGCCATTGGGCTTTATCCAACACAACGCAACCTATTTTGGGAAGATCTCCAGGGAAAGGATAGACTTGGAGAACCAGGTGTTTGGAAGACAGGACACGGAGGAAGATTTAAACTTGAGCAAAGGTCAGGAAACCAATGAGGTCTATGAAAGAGCAGAAACAATTGACTGTGAGCCAAAACTGAAGGGCAAACAACCCAAAGGTAAGGAGGAGACTTGGGCCTCACTGTTCTGCTCTCAGAGCTCTGGTTGAGAAATGCTCTGTTTCTGACTCTAGTGATCCTGCTGGTTCGTTTTTTTGGAAACCTTGGAAAGTTCTTTAAAACATGTCTGCTCATAAATCCTCTTTGCCCTTCAGGTTCTGGTTTCTGGCGGGTGGGGGGTGGCTATGGGTAAGGTCTCCCCACCGGTGCCCTGCGGTGCTTTGCCTGGTCCCAAGGAGGGGAGGGAGCCCTGGGTGTGCAAACCTCCCCCCCACAGCTTCCTGTCACCTCCCTCTTATCCATAGCTCCATCAACCTCCTTCCCACCCCAGTCCCTCAGACATCCCATCACCAAGCTGCCCCGGGGGCCTTCCCTGCATGGCTATATGGGCTCGGGAGCCAGGCGGGAGTCTTCCTTCCTACCTCTGCTACTGCTTGGGCAGCACTGCCAGGAGCCAGGCTCTCTTCCTTGGGTCTCACTGTAGTAAGGTGAGGCCTGAGGAGAGCTGTGGACTCTTCCCAAGTGGGTACCACTCCATGAGGTTCCCCCAGATCCCCTGCTCCTGCCTCTAGCCTCTGACAGAGCTCAGGCTCTGGTGTGTCCCTGCTGCTCCGGGCTGCTTTCGCCTCCCAGCCTGAATGCATTTTGTGGTTGTCATCGTTGTTTCCCCTGTTGGCTCCAATCTAGATTCAAACGTAACCAGGTCTACTTACCAGACAGACCATGATGACAGAGACTTCGACCCCAGGCTCACCTCCAGGGAGTTCCTTTCGGAGAATGCCATCACGGACAAGCTGCTGGACAAGTCGTCCGACTCAAAGGAGCTGGTGCTCAACATGACCATGAACAGCATCTTCGCCCAGGGAGACCCACTCAACTCTGTGGGGTCGCACATTGACAGCCTCTATGTTGACTATGAGGACACGGATGGCCTGGTGACCTACACCATCAATAGCACCTACATGGAGCTGAGCAATGGCAAAGCCGTCAACACATCTGCGGAGACACCCTTCTCAAACACCACTGTCACCATGACCAGCCCTCAAGGGAACAGAACCCACAAAGCAAGGTAGGAGACACGTCTTTCTAGTCGATCCTATTTATTGTTGTTCTCAACTCATAATAGCGCTGTGCTCAATGCAGACCCCATTGCAAGGTTTCTACCTGCTTTGGAAGCAAGAAGGTAAGTGTAGGATGTTATCAAAGCTTTCCACCAGGGGTTAATCTGGAAGGAAGGGCTGATGGTTTGGGAGCAGAAAGTTGAGAGAGCTTCTAAGCAAGAGGAAAATTGACTGCCCTCCTTAGTGGGGGATGTCAGCGATCCATGCTGACGACAGTCAGTGTGCTTTTGGCTCTTGGCCTGCTGTAACGTGTTATCAGAACCATGGCTGTAACGAAGCCTCTTTTCCTTCTGTCTTCTCTTGATGTCCTGCTCTGACTTCCCCAGGCCCCCTCCTAGTTCTAAAGCAGCAGAAGTTGGTCTGGCCCCTTTCTGTGCACTCTGCCTCCCATGGTCCTCCTCCCTGGAGTTGGCAGGAACGTGCCCATAGCAGCTCCTGGGGCTAGCCCTGCTACCTACCAACAGCTGGAGAGGCACAGCAGAGCAGGAGCTTTGTGTAGGGCCTACAGGAATAGTCTGGGTTTGCCTTAATGGAGGAAGAAACAGTGCAATTAGTCACTGCTTTGATAAGGATATCAAAAGCTCTCTGTTGGCAGCTTGGAGTGGTTAATAATAGGACTGGCACTTCACATCTCTTTGATGGCTAGTTAGAAGTGGTAGAGTTACGAAGATGCAACGGGAAGATTTAAAAAAAATCACAACATAATCTGTCATTAGCAGCATAATTTGTCTGGGCTGGGAAGTCTCAGGATAGTGCTTGTCCTCATGTCTGCGTGCCTCTTGAGGTGCCCTGCGGCTCATGGCAGTGTGCTCCCAGTGTGGGCAGGCAGGGACGGGGCTGCTGGCGGGCTGGGCAGAGCAGCACTCCGCAGTCCTTCACACACAGCCACAGGTCTGAGCATCCCCGAAGAGCTTGGGCTGAGACCGGCTTCTTGGGAGCCATGAGGTCCCAGATCCACAGCTGTGGATTCAGGTCCCTCCTGTTTTTTTAGGGTCCCCAGCACCCAGGTCTCCTAGCTGTGCTGCTCCAACCCCTCTGTCCCCCAGCTCCCCACAGGGAAGCCGTAGGTTGTGCTACTGAACTGCAGAAGATGTAAAGCTCTGAGCAAACCCTCTCTGGCTCTAGTTAGTTCTATTTACCTAGAACTTATGCTAGCTTATGCTAAAGAAGCTTATGCTAAAGAAAATGTCCATGCAGCCAAACATATCCACAGACTTCTTAATGATAAGAACGCTTAAATGCTGCCAAGGGCTTGTCTATCATCTCTCCTCGTGGCTTGGCTTGGAAAGCCTGCCTTCAGCTGCCAAAGCAAGCATTTCATTAGCACTCTGACAAGCGAGGGCAGTGCTGTCAGCTCCCTTCCTTGTGCTGTGGGGTGAGGAGGGAGCCTGCCCTGCAGCTGGGGTCCTGCCTGGTCCCAGCACCCTCCCTGTGTGGCCTTGCTCAGCACCCTGTAACTCACATCTCTCTTTCGGTAGCTGTTAAATGGGGCTGATGCTTTTCTGCCTCCTGGGAATGCAGGGAGCTGTACGTGCTTTGAAATTCAGAGCAGCTTGGCTATTGCAGGATAAAACAAAAAAGGCTGTTAGTGCCTTGAGTGCAGTTCCCTGTGATGCTTAACGAAAAACCCAAATCAAATAATAACAACAACAACAAAAAAAAGCAAACCTACTTTCCATTATCCCCAGCCACCTCTCTATCACAGGCACAGCTCAGGGATTTAAACCTATTCAGGACAGGTACCAAGTACTGCAGAACAAAGCCAAGGGAGGAATGGGAAGAAAATTGCAATGTTCCTTCTTCCCACCACTCTTGGGAATAAAATAAGTTTGGTTTTCTTTCAGATCTAAACAGTAATAGCTGAAAAAGGCTTTTGGCTTTGGAGTTTTGCAGAAGCCAAAGGCTGCACCTAGGGAGCAGGAGCTGTGCATGTAGAAATATGACATGATAGCAGGGTGTGGGGTCTGGCTTGCCCTCCCCATCCCACTAACCATGGGCAGGGTGCTGGAGCACGAGGTATGTGAGCAGTGGAGGCACTGGGCTTGTTCCTAAAGAAAAAAGAGGGGGGATAGTAATGCAGAGCCAGGCTGGAGCCACCACCCAGGGGGGACCCTGTTGGGGCACCAGGGAAACCTCCACCCTGTGAGTCTGCCCTTGGAGAGGGGCAGAACCAGGCAGGGCAAGGCCTCGTGTGCCTCATCTCATCCTGGGGTCGGCCTAGTTTTGGGCAGGAGGTTGGACCTGATATGTCCCAAACCCATCCCTCCCAGACCAGGGATGGAAAGTTGGCATTTTGCTTGCTTCCGTTCCCTTAAGTGAAGGTGCTGGAGAGGATCATCTGCCTGTGGGCTGTAAGCAGCCAGCTGCACACACGAGACAGCTGCTTAGAGGTGGGACACCTCTTTTCTTGAACTGCCACAACCTTTAGTGCCTGTGCCATTCTGCCCTGTTACATCCCTGAAGCCAGCCCCATGGGGCCGGGCTGCTGCACCCTGGCAGCATCACTGCTGGGGCTTGTCCTGCACTGGGGTCATCTCCTGGTCCCATGCGCTCGTTTTTATTTTTTTCTTCTGTTACAAGGGCTGTTTAGGGAAGATGGGCAGCCAAAACATCAGCTGCTGCCAGAAAGGGCTGTCTGTTTCCACTGCCCCAGAGAGGAATTTCACTAGAAAGCAGCAACGAGGATGTCGGGCACCTGGCACAAGGGCCCCGCGCTTGCTTTTGGTGCTGTTGCCCGCATGAAAAATGGAAACCACGTGCAGGCACGGAAGAGAACACTTGACATCATTATAATGCTTGTAAATACATTACATAAAAGGGGAAAAAAAAAACGCCTGCTTTGTTTGTAGGGCAATGTGCTGCTGCATGTATTTAGGGAGACAAAACTGTTATTTTGTGCAGCTTGAAATGGTAAGAGCTGAACGGTGCCCTGTGACCAAACGTCTGACCTACCTAGAAAGAACTTGTCCCTATGGCCTCATTACACATTGGAGAAGCTCTTCAGGATCACGTACATTAAAGGGATGCTGCTGAAGGGTTTTCCACCCTCAGATGTGATATAAAGCTTATTTTGATGACTATTTTCAGCTGATAATGTGGTGTGTACTTTGGTGCCTCAGAGAGCAGGGTGCAGGGCGGAGGAGCTAGGTCACAGCCCCTTTTCCAGGCAAATTGAAATAATTAAAATATAAAAGCCAGATGTTGACTGCATGTGAAGGGCTCTTTCTAAAGGCTGTCCTGGGGGAAGCAACCAGAACAGGCAGTACCAGGGCCGCTGGTGGCAGCGGCTGGCGCGGCTCTGGCAGAGCTGCTTTGGCAAGATAAAGCACTATTTATGGCAAGCCGAGGTTGTTGTGTTTTGTGCAAAAATAGCCACATTAGTTTCAGTTCCATTTCAAACGCAGGAAACGAGTGTTTGCCAAAATGACAGTCAGAATCAACAGGGAAAAGGAAAGTTGTTTGTAATCCTCCTGGAGGATCGCTGGAAGGAGGGTGGGTGTGGAAGGAAAGGCTTGGATTCTCACCAGTGTCCTCTTAAAGGTGGATCTCATAGACTGGACCTGAACTTTCTCTTATGATCACCTAAATAAGGCAATTCCAGAGCTTCTGCTGCCTAGAAATCATATAAGCTGCATATCTTGCCAGGCCAGAGACAGCTGGATGTCAGGATGCAACCTTGTCCGCTCTTTCAATCAGGGTAGACACTTGCAGGGTTTGAGCGAAGGTCTGAGAACTCTGTTGTAAAGGTGCAGTATCCCTGACGTGTTACAACATTTCAGGATGTACGACGCACTGACCCGGGAGAAGCTGCTGTTCTTGGTTTGACAGATGCTTTTTCACATACCAGGCTGAATCTGTTACCCCTTTCCCACTTGGCATTACGCGTTTGAACGTAGCGTGAACACCAGAGATGCAAGTCACGCATCCAAACCTAAAACAATCCAGCGAGAGTGGCCCAAGCAACAGGTAGGCGACCGGCGGGGCCTTTGCGTCCAAAAGCAAAGTGTGCTTGGAGTGGCAGGCTGCCGAAATCCCGCGCCACGTGTAGGCTCGAGGCTGCCCGGCTCGGAGCAGCCGAAAATCCGCCTGCGCTGAGCAGCGCGCGGCGGCGTGCCGGGTCGGCCCCGGAGGCGCAGGGGAGGAGATACTGCACCTTTAGCCGCCGTTACGCCGAGGGCCAGGTGTATTTGAGCAGAGAAAATGCGAACTTTTTTGTTTAAATTCTGAACTGTTTCTACTTGTGGGTATTTTTATCCCATTCTCTCTATTTCTAGACAGTGGAAGCTCTGCCTCTAACCGGGCTGGGGATTCTACTTGGGGCTCAGGACAGGTATGTTGTGAAATGAAACGGAACAATTCAAACAAACAAACCCCAAAATCAGAACAACCAAACCCAACCGACAAACAAAGCCAATCCCCTCCCAAACCCAACCTGCTCGCAGATGTGTGTCTCTGACGTGGCGTGTCACGGCTCTCCTTGTAAATGCTCTTTGTGTTTTGTTTTTTTTTTTTTTTGCTTATCGCTAGAAACAGATTGAAGTTGTTAAGAAAGGGCCAAGGTGTGAGTGCTGCTGACATGTACAGGTGGAAGCTTTCCTCCCATGAACCCTGCAGCTCTACATGTACCACAGGTAGTTATAAGACGCAGCCAAGCGCAGCCTCTGCACAGCCGCCGAAACCACCCGGTGTGTGAGTCGCTTTTACGTCTCGTAGGGATGGGAAGGAAGGACCTGGTGATGCACAGGGGGTCTTTCCATCGCCAGATCTGGTGTAGCACAGCCTCCAGTGTAGCCTTGCAAAGCCGGGGGGGGGGGGGGGGGCACAGCTCAGCCCCCTGAGCTTTGCAGAGCTGCTGGCCCTGCTGGGGAGGAGAGGGAAGCCCCCAGGGTCTCACCCTGCGGGCTTTTTGTGCAAAGCTTTTGTGAGCTGCAAAAAGCTCCCTGCCTGCCTGCATTTACCAGCCCGGTGGGGTCCTAACGCTTCTTGCTGAGTTTGAGCACGTGGGCTCCTCGAGCCGGGGCAGCTGTGACAGCGAGGGGATTGAAGTCTGTGCAGCCAGGCTCCTTCTTTCCATGGCTTTTTATTTCCTATTCCCTTTTGAACATTCAGAGGGTTTTTGAAAAGCCCAGCTTCTTTCTGACAGAGTGAAATTTTGAAGATTGTTCAGCTCTGGCAGGAAACAAAGCAGCACTTGACTTTTTGATTTAGTTTTGTTTCTCCCACTCCTCCTGCTGCTGAGCCTGGTCTCAGCTGCAATGGTGTCAACCTGGAACAGCGACATATCTGCCAAAGCCTGGCCTCTGTTCTTTTTTCCTAATTTCCCCCTTTTTGCCCCACAAAAGCTCTGAGCCCCCTCTCCTTTGCTCCTTGGTTAGGTGGAGGGAAGCTGGCGGTGTCCCTGGTCCCCTGCACTACTGGGCACGAGCCCTCTGCTCGCTGCCCTGAAATAATCCAGATACCGCAGGGCTTCTGCAATTAGAAGGAAAAAGGGCAAAAGAGGAGACCACAGTCTAAGTAAGGGATGCCTTTTAGAACAGCAAATGCAAGGATTTTATTTATTTTTAGGGGTGCCAGGCACTTGCACACAGTGTGCAGGTAGTGGGGGCTCTGCAAGCCATCACCCTCCCCAGAATCCCATCAGCTGCACGTTCTGGGTCATTTTTGGCTTTTTTGCTCCCCTCTGAACAAATCTTCCCCCTTGACCAGGACAGGCTGCTCTGCCCAGTTTGCAGCCAGCAGGGAGAGGTTCCACTTGAATTTCTCTTTTCTCATTACCTTTTTCTAATGACACACACAGAGAAGCCATACGATGTCAGGAGTTGGAGATCTTCTTTTTTTAGTTTCATGTAAACCATGTGTCCTGGGAGCTGCGCTTGCCTGGGAGCAGGGGCTGCCTCGCGGACACGTTGCCCTAAGCATTTCCTATGAAAACACATTGCTTGTATGTTAGTGGTGGTGACCCCTAGCATGGTGGCTCTACCCGCTTCTGGAGCCAGCCTCAGCCTGACGATGTTGGCTTTGGTGGCTGCTGTCATCCTCCCTGCTGGGCAGCATCGTCCCCGTGGGCAGAAAATCAGTTTGCTGCTTTCCCCCAGGAGGAATTTTTGGAAAATGCGTATAAGAGGTGGGGGGGAGGGGGAAAAACAAGTCTGGATATCAAAAGTCACCAAGCGTCCTCTGTGTGTGTGTGTGTGTATTCTCTCTGAAACCAGGAGTGATGTCCACGTATGCTATGTGTGTGCGCTATGACGGGATCGAAGTGGACGATACGTACTGTGATGCCATGACCCGCCCCGAGCCCGTCCATGAGTTCTGTGCTGGGAGAGAGTGCCAGCCAAGGTACCGCCTCACAGGGCGCTTCCTCTGCTGTGGATGCATCGGGGGGTGGGGGGGTCGGCATGGGGGGCGGCAGGGACATGGGGCGCGTGGCCCCTAGCACCCCAGCCCTCCTGCCCTGCTTGCCTGGGCTGCCCTGGGGTGCAGCGAGGCTTTCCCCTTGAGGGTTGTGGTTTTGGCTGATGGGTTACAAGGAGCCCTCCCTGACCTCCTGGTGGTTTGCAGCTTGCAAACTGCACCCAGGGCCTGTCCGGTCCTGTGCCCTCTTCAGCATCCTAAATGTCACTGAGGTTTGCTTGCAGTCGGGGCAAAGCATGGGATAGTGGTTGGACAGGAACCTGTTTTCCTTCGGTTGTGGCTCTTTATCCAAAAAGCGTGCTTTGGGTTGTGGTCCTGAGCCGAACTGTGCAGCTCGGGTGCATCTCTGCCACTGGTTTGTAACGCAGGCGGTGCGACTTGGAAGGCTTGCAAGGAATAGCAGTCCCCCGTGTCTGTTGGAGGGAGGGCTGTGATGGGGTCAGACTGGGGGCAGTGCGAAGGGATAAGTAAAGGTCTGGGGCATGCCCCGAAATGGTTTCATTCAGCAGCAGCACAAAGCAAGGGCAGGGTGGCAGCACGGACCAGGAGTAGCCCTGCAAAAGCCCAGAGCGGTCGTTTTCAGCTCGGGTAACTGCAAAGGATGACTGGTTGTGCTGGGGATGGCAAGGGGGCGGAAAGCACGTGCCTGGCGGGCTGGTGGCATCTCACTGGACTTAGCACGTTGAGGCTGAAAGGCAGAGCAGGTCATGGTGCAAGCGAGGAGAGAGCAGGGAGGGGAATGGTGCTGCTGGGAGCAGCCCGGTCCTGGGGGCACCGTGGGGACTTTGCTCTCTGCACTAGCTTGGTGTTCTGGCACATTGGGTTGTCTCACTGGTCTCTTATAAAGTCAGCTCCTCCTCGGGTTTGTGCTGCTCCAGTTCCCCAGGCTTTAGCACCGTGGTGAGGAGTAGCTGTGAATGCAGCAGGAGAGCGGGTGGGCGAAGGAGCTGCTGGGGGCTCAGATGGGGCAGCCTGGTGCCATGGAGCTTCTCCAGTAGCTAAAGCCAAAAGAATTTTTGACTTGCCCAAGAGCTGTCTGATCTGGGTGGGAAAGACCTTGGTTTCCTCTCCCTTCTGCCCTCAGGTGGCACCCTGAAACGTGACAGCGTGTTGTGCCTGCAGCCTGACACGGGGCGTGAGGCTGATGTGCAGGGGGGACATGGTCCAAACATCCCCAGGGCAGCCTTGTTAGCTCAGATTTGTTTAGGTTTTAAAGTTTTTTATTTTTTTAAAGATTATTCTTTATATCAGAGCTCTTAAAATGCTGCTATAGTACAGAAGGCTTGAGCACAGGACGCTTTTCCATTGGTTTAGAAGTCACTCCCCTTTGGCAGTGGCAGGGGATGGTAAGGGGCAGGCATTGTCTTGGAGCAGATCCTCCCTTTTCCATCCCATCTCACAATGTTTGAGCCAGTCTGACCATGGTGCATGAACCTTCCTCCTGCCAGGGAATCTGCAGGGCCGTGGGGTGAGCCCTGCCCTCCCGCCTCCCTTTGGCAGCATTCCCAGCCTGTAGCTGTTACAACACCAATGTCCTGGCAGTCGTTTGGGTTGTTCCAGCTTCTTGGAACCGGCTGTGGCACCCCAAAGGGCGCCTGCACCCCTCCTCCTTCCCTCTGCCTGCATCCTGCTCCTTGTCACCTGTGCCGGCTGTGATAGATGCATGTGTCCCCTCTGTCCTTCAGCTGGTCAGGAAAAATAAAAAACAATATAAAAAATATCAGGGTTGAGTGTGAGCAAACAAGTGTGCTGGGCTGGGGGGGGGACACCAAATCCCCTGTGGCATGCCCTGTCTCTGAGCCTGGGGGGCTGCACGGAGGTGGTTTGGGGTCGCTTTCTCACTACTCTGTCTCTGGGCAAAGTGATGTTGGTGTGGGGATGCACAGGGTCAGGTTTCCCCTGCACAACTCCTCTCTCTCGTCCCACAGGTGGGAGACGAGCAGCTGGAGCGAGTGCTCCCGCACGTGCGGCGAGGGCTACCAGTTCCGCATCGTGCGCTGCTGGAAGATGATCTCCCCGGGCTTCGACAGCTCCGTCTACAGCGACCTCTGCGAGTCGGCCGACATCACCAGGCCGGACGAGCGCAAGGTCTGCAAGAACCCAGCCTGTGGGCCCCAGTGGGAGATGTCGGAGTGGTCGGAGGTGAGTTTTGGGGATTTCTGGCTCACCCGTGGCCGTCAGAGACTCGGCACATGGGGACTTCCTAGGGCACTGGCCATGATGGCTGCACGTGCTGGTTTATGCCATGAGAGATGAGATACTTCTCCTCCTGGGAGCTCCCAAAACGCGTCTTGGTCATAATTTAAACATCTCCTTCCCTCCTCAGGCTGGGGAGAGCCCTTCCCATCGCGCTGCCGATGGAGGGGCTGGTGCCTTCTCTGATTTTGCAGGATGTTTTGACTTTCCCAGTCTGGTAGAGAAAAGCTCCCTGCACACGTGCTAGCACGATATTTTGACTGGCGTAGCGAAGTGGAGTGGCTTATTTTACCCAAACCCATATATTCCTCCAGCATGTGTCAGGGACAGATTGCTTGAGACACTCCTGGAGTCGTTCGCTCTTAGCCAGCAGCAAAGCTAATCTAATTTGGATCACATCTGAAGCCGTGTGCCAAGTTGGCCTGGGAAATAGGCATAAAAAAAAGAGCACGTTTCAGAGATCTGAGGATTAACATATCAGCGCGGTGCGTCTGAGCGCTGTGCTGTTGACACTTTTCCCTGCTTAACGTTATGCGTGGAGCAAACGTGTGCATGGGAGACTGCAGTAACTCAAATCCAGTTCTAAATAATGTCACTGCGCTGCGCGGTGCCAAATTTATCCACAGGATAAAAATCTCAGTTCTGTGGTTTGGGGAAAACATTCTCGAAGGACATGAAAAGCAGCTGGCTGTTCCTGCGAAGGAAGTGAGGGAGATCTCGCTCCTGGCTTTAAGCGGCAGCTACAACCTTTCAGCTCTGATATTGGGCGGTTTTGGTACCTTTTTTTTTTTTTGTTTTTTCACCCTCTGGCTTCTGTGGGCCTGGGGGGGGGGTTTGCTCAAGCAGCTGGGAGAGGAGCAGGGCTGGGAGCACATGCACCGGGAGGCTGAGCCAGGCTCTGAGCCAGCTCGGTGCCCCTGAAACACCAGCGAGGCTGGGGTGGCCCCCCCAGAGCCTGGCTGCTGGGCTTGCACAGCACCCAGGCAGGATGCAACCCCTTCTGCACCGCTGAACCTGACTGAGGCTGTTTGGGGCTGCTGTTTTTTTTTGGGGGGGGGAGAGGGGCAGCTTTGCTCCATCTCATTTTACAGATGCGTGTAAGTGCATTTCCAGTGTGCATTTTTAGGGAGTTTCAGGTTTAAAAACGTTAAAATAAATAAAAAGCAGCTCCCAGTTTCCATCACCTTTAACCCAGACCGTGGTGTGGCTGGGGCGGGGGCTGTGCTGTGTCAGGTGGGTGCCCTGCTCATGCTGTCCCCTCTGTCCCCAGTGCTCAGCGCGATGCGGCGAGCGCAGCGTGGTGACCCGGGACATCCGCTGCTCGGAGGAGGAGAAGCTGTGCGATGCCAGCGCCCGGCCCCTGGCTGAGAAGAACTGCACCGGGCCGCCCTGCGACCGCCAGTGGACTGTCTCCGACTGGGGACCGGTGAGACCCCAGGGAGGGGACGGGTGGCACCTCGTGGCTCACCTGAGCACAACCTGCACGCTCTGTGCTGCATTTTCTGGGGGTTTAGGTTTGGTGGAGTTTGTGAGTGCCAGACCCTGCCCTGCAGAAGGCTCCTTGCCCGTGGCAGGGATGAGCCTGTGCTCCATCCCCATGGGCTGGGGGGAACAGTAGACCCCTGTGCCACCCTGACAGCCTGGTCAGCTCCTGCTATTGTCACCTGGTGGGTGACAAAAGCACCCTGTCAGCTGCTGAGCTGGGCAATGCTGATGCTTCATGCCTGGAAAATGAACCTTTAGCCTTTCCCCCCCCCCCTTTTCCCTTCCTGCACAAGTCTGCTACAGAGACCCTCTCCATCCCAAGCTATTTTTACGCAGGGTTTTTATTCCCTGGCTAAAAATAAGCAGTTTCCATGGCAGCAGTGGGGCTGCAAAATGCCGTGCGTATCAGCAAGAGCGGCCGCAGAAGAGCTGGGGAGCACTCACTGCTCCCCCCGAGGCTCGGGGCATGGCTGAAGCAGTGAAGGGGGGACACTGGCAGCCACTCGCTTGGCCCCATTTATCTTGGTCTCTGAAAGCTGCCCTGTGTTCCCCTGTTTGTGGCACTTCCCCTCCTGCCTGTGCTAAGGAGGTGCCGAGTTTTGCTCGGTGCCAGCGGGATGCGACCGTGGGGTGCGTCGGCTGCAGGGGCTCCCCAGGGAAGGATGCGTCCAGCTTCCCTGCAGCAAGCACGTGCTGCTTTTTTAATCCAAACCCTGAGGATCCCTTAACAAGGTGGGGCTGGGGAAGAGCTGAGCCCCAAGCAGGCATCTCGGTCCCCATCCTGGGTCATCCACGGGGCCGGGACCGAGCTGCTTTCCCCGCCGCTGACCGCCCGCTGTGCTTGGTGTGGTTTCAGTGCAGCGGCGGCTGCGGGCAGGGCAGGATGATCCGGCACGTGTACTGCAAAACCAGCGACGGGCGCGTGGTGCCGGAGTCGCAGTGCAACCTGGAGACGAAGCCGCTGGCCATCCACCCCTGTGGGGACAAGAACTGCCCATCACACTGGCTGGCACAGGACTGGGAGCGGGTAAGGCTCAGCAGTCCCCTTGGGGGGTGATGCAGGAGGCCGCTCTTGGTGCGGGGCAGGGGTATGGGGTGCAAGGCTCTCAGCCCCGCTTGCATCCCCGCAGTGCAACACCACGTGCGGCCGGGGTGTGAAGAAAAGGATCGTGCTCTGCCTCGAGATTGTCAACGGCAAGATCAAGACCCGCAACCCTGCCGACTGCGACGTGGCCAAGAAGCCCGTGGAGGAGACGACGTGCTTCGAGCGGCCGTGCTTCAAGTGGTACACGACCCCCTGGTCGGAGGTAGGCGGGGAGGGGGCTGGGGGCAGCTCTGGGGACCTACTGCAGGGGGGGAAATTCCCTTCCTACACCACCTGCAAAAAGCCCCAAGGAGCTGGGTGAAGCTCTGCAAGGTGCAGCCCACAAGAGTGCACAGAGGAGCCCCTTTGCTTTGCTAGCAGCTCGGGAGAGCCTGCCCTGGCAAAACACAGGCAGGACTTGTTGTGAACAGGACTGAGAGGAGATGCTTTGGGTTAGCTTTAGCTTTTTCTTTCCTGTTTTTCTTTTTCACCCCTTTCTCCCTGAAACAGCTGGTAGGAATGCAGCTGGGGCTGTGCACAGAGCCTGCACTACAGATGGGCAGGGAGCGAAGCTGGGGCTCCTGCAAGGTGTGGGGTGATGCTGGGGCAAGTTGGGCTGCCCCAGTCCCATGCGGGGCTCCTCTGTGCCACGAGCAGGGAGACAACAAGCAGCGAAGAGCTGTTCCCAGCTCCCTGCAAGAGTTCCCTAACGCAGGCCTTCTCGTCTGCCTGGAGCTCGTTTTGTTTAGTCTTAAAACCCGTCCTTGCAGCCTATAATTAGCCCAAGAAACTGGGCTGTAATCCCCTGCTGTAATCCCCGTGCGCTGAGGCATCCAAAGGGCAGCAGGCTGCGAGTGCAGCCCGGGAGCAGCTCTGTGCACCCCAGACACGTTGCACAGACCCCAGCCCCATAGCCCCCGGTTGGGGGGGGTGTCACAGCCATCCCAGTGCCACCCAGCAGCTCTGAGCCACGGTGGCTTCAGTGGGAGGAGGGAGGTTTGCAGCCCCACCAGATGTCTGAGTGCTGGCAGCGAGGATGGAGCGAGGGGCCAGCAGTGATATGAGGGGTGCAGAGTTCAGCCCCCTGGGTTTTAGCAGGTCCTGGCTCGGTGCACACCCCCACGGTGGGGGGTTTCTTGCCTCAGCTCCAAATCTCTGTTCCCCAGTGCACAAAAACCTGCGGCATCGGCGTGAGGATGCGGGACGTGAAATGCTACCAGGGGAAGGACATCGTCCGTGGCTGCGACCCGCTGGTGAAGCCAGTTGGCAAGCAGACCTGTGACCTGCAGCCCTGCCCCACGGAGCCCCCAGGTGAGCCCCCCTTGGTGTTTTATTTTCCACAGCCCCCCCAGCTTGCTGCTCACCCCAGGGGGACATAAAGGGGACAGAGCTCCCTCTGTGCCTCAGGGACGTGGCACCATGGCAGGCTGTGGCTCTGTGTGACCCCGTTAAGTAAAGGGGGAGAGTTCAAAATCAGCGTGCTCTGACCTGAAGATAAAATGGAGCTGTGGAGAGCTGACCTGGGTGGCGCTTGTGTGATTCCAGCTCATGTCTAGGAAGTTCTGTCTGTGCCATTATTTTAATGATTTCTGGTCTCCGAGTATCCCGTGGGATTTGTAACTATCTCATTATCTGACTCGTCTGCTGGCTCAAAGCCCCTGTGATCTTTAGCGAACACGCGGTTCTAATTCTTTAATAGGATTTGGGAATAAGGATGATGAGGGAGAAGAGCATGGGGGTGGGAGGCAGGTTTGGGGCTGGCTGCGGACCCAGGGTGCCCCTGGCTGCCAGCTCAGCCTCCCCTGGGTCAGGGGCATGCTGCAGGGCTTTTGGGGTGCCTCATCATCCCCTGGGAGTGGGCCGGTTTCATCCTTCCTATGGATTTTATACAAACAAAACAACTGCAAATCCTGTGGGTTTGAAGCAAAATACTGCTCTGGAGGGTGTTACGGCGGGTTTTGCCCCCTGCCCTCTCTCCAGCAGCTCATTTGCCCTGAGCTCCTGCTGTCCTGCTGCTGGATTCCCACTCACCTTCTCAAATACCCATCTGGGGCAGAAGTTGTATGTGCTGGGGTCACCCTGTGCCCTGCCACTGGAGGTGCCTGGCTGGGGACAGCCCGGTGCCGGGGTCCCTTGGTGACCCTGGCAGCCGCTGGGCAGTTGCCCCAGGGAGGAGCCCGAGCTGTGGGGCTGAGACCAAGTGCGGCTCCTCAGGGCAGACGTGATGAAACGTGCCAACCTTGTACCTCTGCCCAGGCTGGCGATGATATTCATGGGGAAACCGCTTGGCTTTTCCAAGGGATGCTCTGCCAGGGAGCACGGATGTGACCGTGGTAGCCGGGGTGATTTTTTTTATTTTTTTTTGCCCAGCCCACAGTATTTAGGGCAAACTGTGTACAGGACAAAAGGAACTCATGAACTTGTGATTTTTTTCTTGTATTTCCATATCAATGACTTTTCCTTTTTTTTTTTTTTCCTTCTTTCTTCAACCAACCTGCCCTCCCTGCAGATGACAGCTGCCAAGACCAGGCAGGAACCAACTGCGCCCTGGCCATCAAGGTGAACCTGTGCAGCCACTGGTACTACAGCAAAGCCTGCTGCCGCTCCTGCCGTGCTCCCCACTCCTAGTGCGGGGCTGGGGGGGGCCTGGCCAGCCTGCTCCCCCCGCCGCCGGGGCCCCAGGCACCGTGCAGGGCGAGCTGCCGGGCCCTAAGGGCGCTTCCATCCATCCTTCCCTGCCGGCACAGAACTGCTCCCCTCTCCTCCCTGGTCATCAGAGCTGTACATAGGTCCTGTATATTTGATTTTCCCCCGACGGCAGCCGTTCACCTCTTTTACAAGGTCTTGTCCTTTGGTTTCTTTCTGCCTGAGCAGGTTTGGGGTTGGCAATAGGGCAGCGTGAACCTGTTGGAGCACCAGCACCTTTCCCTTGCAGGGGGTTAGTGCCTCCTCCCTGATTTTTTTTTCCCCCAAATCTGTGCTCTCATGAGCCGCATTTAACACGGTGGGGAGCTGATCATCTGCTAAATGAACTCGAGCCCAGGCCCTTTTTTTTTTTGTAATATGTAGGTGTATACTTTTTCAGAGGATTTTATCTTATAATCAAATGGTAGTTCCATAGTCCTTACAGAAAAAAACCGTAATGCTGACATATTGTATATAATATGGAAACATAACTGCACTTTATATCACAAAAAAGACGTGCTCTTTTTTAATATATTTGTTTACATACAGTGAACTTTATCCACATAATCATTAATTTGTACTCATATGTATATTTTAATAAAATTGTCATATTTATGATGGTATCTCGTTTTATTCTCCAGTTTTTGGTGGGTTTTTGCCCCTGTGTGCTGGAAACGTTGGTGTCAGGGTTACAAGCCTGCGTGTTGGGTCTGTTCCTGGGGGAAGAAGAGCAGCTCTCGGTCCAGGATGGGGAAATGCAGCTGCATTGATAGCCAGGCAGGGAAAAAATCCCTTAATTTGGCTCCTTTCTGGGCCATTGCTATGGGATTTGGGATGCTCATGGAGTTGTGTGGGTTTATGAACTGCAAGCTTTTCAGGAGCCTGCAGGCAAAGAGGTTTGATACAGTACAAACAAAAAAGGACTCCAAAAAGGGGTGATTGTTTGTGCTTCTGTGGGTAGGGCTCACCAAGCATCCCCTGTGGCGGTGCCTCTACCCTAAGCCCAGGCTCTCTCCCCTGTGCTGGGATGTCGGGGGGGAAGTTCCTGTACCTGTGTGATGCTTCTGCAAACAGCACCCTGCAGGTACACAAAGATTGGTCTCAAAATCCATGGCAATGTTATTTCTTTTTATTTTTTTATTTTTTGCTTTTATTTTTTTCCTTGATGCCCAAAGTCCTGTACAATAGTTCACCAGGGGAGGGTTAGAGAAAGTCAATCATTTGCTTAGCTTCCAAGCTACACGGGAAGGAAAAAATAAATAAAAAGGGAAAAAAAAAAATGAAATAAAGGAAGGCTGGAAAGATAAGTACATTCACAAGAAATGCAAAGGATCTGAAGTCTAAATGCATTTAAACAAACTGCAGTGAGCACTGTACAACCGTGGCTGCGCTACCTGGAGCAGGGAGAAGCTCCCTGGAGCGTAGCCTGGGCAGGACCAGACGCTGGATATTAAACGTGTACAAAACCAAGCCCAGATTCCCCCCCTCCCGAGAGAAACCCCGAAATGTCAAAGATACTCTGCAAAGACTGACTTGTACCTCAAAAGGTTTGGTGGGGAATTAAAAGCCCTCACAGTTAAAATGTCCGGATGGGCTGCAGACAGCACGGGTTTGCCAACGGCTACGGAGCGCCGGCTTTTTTTCTTCTCATCCCATCTTTAAAATCGATGCCTGACCCAGAGCACGGCACTGAGGCTGTCAGAGTCCATTTGCAGCCCCTTCACCCTCTGCTGCAGCAGAGCGAGCCATCCCCCGAGTCCAAGGAGATGCTTTTAACCTGAATACCGCGCGGTCTGGGAGCAAGGGGGCACTTGTAAGACAAATCGTACACGTGGAGGGAGGAACTGAGCCAGCAAGGAGAAAGCAGAGCCTGTGAGCAACCCACAGACGCACCAGTGCTGCTGCAATAACCAAACTGCTCCTTCACTGCGTGGCCAGAACCCAGCACCAGCTCTGTGCCAACCCCTTGGCCCGTGCAGCCCTGGCAGGATCCAGCGCGGAGCTGGGGCAGAGCTGGTGCCACGGTCCTGGCCAGGGGAAACACAGAGGCGGCTCTGCCTGAATGTGAAATGTTCTGACACATCCCTGGGAGGGGAAAAAAAGTGTTGTGGGTGCTTCTGTATTTTTTTAATATATTTGTTTAAGTTAAATTTATTTTTAACTTTTTTTTTAATAGAAAAAATGCATGTAAAAATGTGCACGCAGGGGCATGCGCACACATACACAGCCACTCTCTTGCTCTCCCAGCACTCAGCTCCCTAGATTAGAAGCAGCATATGGCATTATTTGGGGTGGGCAGGCTGGTTATTTGGGGAGGGCAGCTCTGGGTACGTCCCTCCATCTGGAAGCACTCCATGCCTTGCTCCCATCCGGCAGCGCAGCCACGCGTCTGTGCGCTTGCAAACCCACCCAGCCCAGCTCCATCGGGCTCAGCCAGGCTCTGCACCCGCTGTCCCCAGCCCCTGAGGGTCTCACGGCTGCGACCCGGGGAGAAACGGCCAAGGGGGGGGCAGCGAGAGGGTGCAGGGACGGGGACAGGATGGGTGCGCACGTGTGCATGGCTGCAGCACGGAGCGGTGCAGGATGGGGTGGTGGAGGGGTGGGCAACAGGAGCCCTGCTTTGCCAGGGAACCACGGGGTGTGTGTGTGCACATGTGTTTGCACACTAGGGCCAGGAGCCTCTGGGTGCTGGGTGTCCCCGGGGAGCAGCAGCAGGTGCCCGCTGGCTCGCAGCACGAGGCATTTTGCAGCCACCCCTGCGCCCGTCACCTGCCCGACACTCAGCGCTCCTGCCTGACACGGAGGAGGGCCGTTTACTCTGTATAAAAGGCTGCACAATATCAAAATCCTCTTTATAAAAGAAAAAAAAAAAATGCAGAGCAGCACTAGAAAACCTCGTGTCCCCGCTGCAACCGTCCTCACCCTCACTCACCCCCTTTTTGGTAAATATTGCAGTTTACCACGTCTCTGCCTACAGAACGCAGCAATACATTCAAAATCTCCCCAACACTCCCCCCCTACCCCCCCCTTTTTTTTTTTTTTTCTTTAAAACTATTCTGTGGGTTTTAAAAAGTCCTCGGAAAGGCGCGACGCTGCCTCACACGTCGGTGCTGATGCTGCGGCTGCGGGAGAAGGCTTCCCGCATGGCCGAGAGCCGGTTGGGGTTGAGCGCCTGCAGGTTGCCCACGCTCACCGGCAGCTCCAGGTCTTCCTGGCTGACGGTCTGGTAGCTGACCCGGTCCCCCCCGTTGTGCAGCTCCTCGGGGGGCTCCTGCAGGAAGAAGGTGGGGGGCTCATACTGCCCGCAGCCGGGGCAGCCGCTCCGGCTCGGCGTCGGCTTCTTGCCGAAGGGCGAGGAGGCGTAGAGGGACGGGCCGTTGGTCAGCACTACGTTGCGGTTGCAGTGGAGCGGAGGGATGTGGGAGTGCACGGCGAAGTCGGGCTCCTCCTCGTCCTCCTCGGACTCATCCTTCTTGCAGCAGTAGTACTGGAACGGGACGGGGCTCAGCCGGGGTCCCGGTGCCACCACCATGTCGCCGCGTGCTTTGAAGGTGGGATCGGGCACGGGGACCGCCTGTCGTGCCCCGTCCTCACCACGGTGCCCTGCCCCGTCCCCATCCCAGTGCCCCGTTCCCCTCGTATCATTCCCAGCCTTACCTGGAGCCTACAGTAGCAGAGGACAGCGATGATACAAAGTAAAATGACAGTCGCTAATATTCCACCTGTGATGACCACGGTCCCGGCTGTCATTCGCCCTCTTCTCCATTAACAGCCTGCAACACAGAGCACACGGGGTGCTGGGGCACGGTGCTGCCAGCTGGGGGGGGGGCTGTGCCTTTGCAGAGGGGTGTGGGCAGGATCAGGCCGGGTGCCAGCCCTGGGAAGGCCATCAGGGGGGCCTTGGTCCCCTCTAAATGCCACCTGGCAGGTGGGAGAGGATGGAAAAAGCCTGGTGCAGTGGGGGGAGAGATTTACTGAGAGTTAGTGCAGCCCGTGGGTGTGCCAAATAATTGAGCTCCGGCGACAGCACACCTCGATGGGGGTGAGTGGGGGTGCTGGGACCCTACTGGACTCGCACAAATGGTCTCACAATGAAAATCCCATCCTGCGACGAGGAGGGAAGCAGTGGCCACCAGTAAGCTGCCCATCAGCTGGCCAAGCAGGGTGCCACGGGATGCACAGCACCCCCAGATCTCAGCTGTTCTGGGTACCAGCGGGCTGCTCTGCATGCAGGAGCGGGTCCAGGGAAGTAAATCCTGCCCGGTGCCAGCACGGGGCTTGGCCATGAGCTCACAGCCCCCTCGGTGCCCTCCTGGCACACTCCATGCCCCGTGCTGGGGACAGGGACCTGCCCACGGCTCCTGCCTGGAGCGTGGATTTTCAGGAGCAGCGTCGCAATAAGGGGGGGGGGGGGGGAGCTGTGCACATTTTTTCTCTGAGCCTATAATCCATTTTCCCCATGAAAACAATGTGGTATTTTAATTTGGAATAACTGGAACTGCTAAGTGAGCCTTTAACGACTGCAGGGACAGGCGCTCTCCTCTCCCCTCCCAAAGCAGCGAGCTGCGGTATGGGGTGGATCCGCCTGGCGCGGCGGGGACCGAGCTCTGTGCCTCATCTGGGGCAAGAGGAAGTGTTGGGGGAGCACGGGGATACCCGGGACGATGCTTCTGAGAGCCCTGGGCACTAAAACCGAGCATGCTGAACATCATGGGGATGCTGTGGTCAAGCCACTTGCTTGTTTCTCAGGGTAGCACCAGCAGCCTCCTCTCCCAAAAGTGCCCTTAGGGGAATTTGGGTGCTAGCACGGTAAAATGTGTAAGGTCCCCAACCCCGTGCTGAGCAGACACTGTGCATCGTGCGGTGTGAGACAAGCCCGAGCCCTGCAGTGCTGGTGCAGGTCTGGTGCTGAGCATCCCTGCCCCAGGAGCTCACCGGAGGCTTGAAATTCCCTCCAGCCATGAAGAACAAGGCAACAAGACGGAGCTCTGCCCGGGGGGGGGATGTGTGGCAGCTGCCTGCACACACCTCTAGCAGCCACGCACCAACACCGGCATCTCTCCGCAGCTCGAGCAGCCCCTTAGTGCCACGAGAGTCGAGCTGGGAACAGGATAACCACCATAAATTAACAGAGAGAATGAACTCTGACCACCTACCCGACAAGCGCTTTAACAAAGCTGGCCTCCAGCTCGTGAGATCAGGTTAAACCAAAAAAAAAAAAAAAAAAAAAAAAAAAACACCAGCCACCCCAAACCCAAATTGCTTCAGCACCCGAGGAAAAGCAACCGTATCTGTCAGGGATTTAACCTGCATCCAAAGAAAATAAATCTGCGGCATATTTTCAGGCGCTTAATGTCCTGCTAAAGTTGGGTAAGTGCTGAATGGATAAAGCAGTATCACATTTTATGTCGCTGCTGAGCGGGGCTGTAGGAGCGGGGGAGATTTATACCACCACCGTGCAACGTGAGAGCTTCTCGTACTGCACGGCCACGGGGCAAGTGCCTGGCCGAATCCTGCCCTCATCCCTGGGGCAAAACGCTCTGCAGTGGCTTGGGGGGACACTGACAGGGAAGCGTCCTCCCAGACTGCATTAGGGATTTGGGAACTCCTGCTCAGAAAGGGATTTAGAGCCGGGCTGGGTGCCCCTGTGCCTTTGCTGCTCCTGTTTCCATTAAATGGTCGCCCAGAGAAAAGTAAGGGGAGCACACAGTGATGTGCCTGCTTCCCTTCCCACTGGTGTCACCATGGTCAGCCAGACGTGCCACTCACAGCCACCACTCGACACAGAGCCAGACCGTTTGCATCTCCCTTTTTCCCTCCCGTAACATACTTGTCTGATTAAAGCTGGGTACCTGGAAGCATTAAACTCTCCAGCGTGCAAAGGAAGAGGGGGGAAAAGCCCATAAGCAGAACAATTCCTGTCTAGACCTCCTTTTTACATTTGTTCCTAATTTCACGCTCCACAGGCTCCCAGATTCATATATTTAGTAATAAATATCTTGGTAAAAGGAAGTGCTTTGCAGCTCGGCTGCGGGCTCGGGGAAGGTATGCAGGAGCCCTGCTAGGAGGAGCACAGGAACCAGCAGGCGCGTCCCACGGCCACTTGGCTCCTGCCTCCCCCTTGGGTAACGTGAGGAGCCTTCAAGCTACCAAGGATGCCCAAACACACAAAAAGATGAAGACATTTCTCTGTATGGCTGCTTCGGATTGCTCCCGGCTGAGCTGCTTTGGTTTAGGCACCGTCCGGTGCCTCTTGCCTGGTTTACCCAGGCCATCTGTGGCTGCAGCTCAAGGGGGCTGGAGGGCACCAGCCCTGCAGCAGCTGGGAAGCCCAAAACATGAGCAAATGGACTTTGCTCCTCGCAGCCTGGAGAAGACATGAGCAGAGCTCCCAGCAGCTCCAGCCACGGTTTGGTGGCTCCTTCCCTTGCTCCAGGGGCTGGAGCCCTCCAGCCACAGCTCTGCCTGAGGGCAAACCCCAGCGCAGGCAGTGGGGGGAAAGCCCGGCAAGCAGCCACCAGCACGGGTGGTGGGAAGGCAGCAAACAAACGAGAAGCCCAAACCCGTTTGGTGGCAAATAGAGCTGTGTTCCTGCCTTTCCCCCAGTGGCTGTAACCCTGCCCAGTCAATGAACAAGAGCCGGGCTCCAGGAGCAGCAGGGCAGCGTGCCAGAGGGAGGTTTGCACTCGGGGAGCCGGCGGGCAGGGCAGCTGCCAGGAACACGGGCGCAGGATGAGGCTTCCCGGCTGTAACCCACTCCAGGCAGTGGGGCTGTGGCTCCGCTCTGTGCTTTTTCTCTCTCTCTTGTCCCCGTGACGGTAGCACTGCTGGCCTGGGGGCTGGTGCTCTGCACAGACAGCAGGGATTTAAACAGCCAGGGTGCTCCGCGGGCAGCTGGGCGGTCAGCCTGGGCTCCTGACCTTCTACAGTGGCACCACCACTGGATGGGTGATGGGTTGCAGCCACTGCTGCCCCTCTGCCACCTCAGCACCCATCCCAGCACCGTGAGCAGGTCTCCTGAGCTCCAGCCTGCGTCCCGTGGCATGTGCTGGGTTGTTGTGTGCTGCCCTTCGGCTCCGGGCCGAGCAGGAGCTGCTGGCCTCCCTGCCATCCCCTGTCTGCAGAGCACATCTCTCATTTCCAGGCTCACCCACAGCACCCAGGTGCTCCTGGATGCTGGAGGTGGTGCTGAGGTCGCAGCAGCCCTGTCCTCGTTGCCCTTCACAGCACAGCTCCTGCACCCAGCAGCAGCACAGAGGTCGGGCACTTCCCCTGCCCTGGAAATGGGGCTGGGTGCCACTGTGGGCAGTCCCCAGAGCTTTTACACCCCATCAGAATGGGAAGCAACAAAACCTCACACCCACCTGGAAGTGCCTGCCCCTTTCTGCTGCCCTTAGAGCTGCTGCCTGCCTCAAAGCCACTCACCGAGGCCACTGACCCCCCTCCAGAGGGAGCCCACAGCTCGGCTAGGTCTGCAGAGACCCGGCTGGCTTCAGCCCCAGCCCTCCTCAAGCATCCCCCAAGCTCCTGCTGACATCCAGACCGGAAACAATCCATGGAGGAGGCGATCGATAGCTGGTTCCCAATCAATGATTCAGCCGCTAGGCTCCTGCTGGCGCAGCGCTGAGCTCTGCAGAAGAGCATCCCGAGGCCATCGGGCTCCGGCGCTGCAGGATGCAGCACGTCCAGGGACTGAGGCTGCTGGGGACAGGGAGGGAAGGAGGAAAATGCTTCTGGTCTGAGGCCATGGCCCTGAAAAGATAGTGGGAGCTTGTGGATTAAAAAAGAGCCCTCTCTCTGCTCAGAAGCCGGTCCAATGCTCCCTCCTGCTGGTTTTAGCTTCCCCTGGCAATGAGGCAAGCCTCAAGGTATATCACACTGATGCAGGATGAGCACTGGGGCAATACGGGCAGTTTGCATCGCTCATAACCCCAGGTAAGCTGCTCTGTGCCCCAGGATCACTCCTCTCTGCTCTGCCCCAGCTCTGCACTTCCCAGCCAGAAATGCTCCTGGAGCAGCGCCGACGGCCAGGCAATGGGGACAGTCAAATGTCACACTGAGCTGGTTCTGCCGTCTGCACTTGTTATCATCCCATGCAATTTTATAGCCCAAAGTGCTCTGTTAAATATTATATGGCAGCCCAAAGACTCAGAGAAAAGCCACTGCTTTTCTGACGAGCTGTATGAGACTTCTCCATATGCTGCGGACACGGCGGGCGTGCGTCCCCGCAGGCGGCAGTGCCGGAGCAGCCGGGCTGTGCTCCTGTGCTGGAGCAGCTCAGCGAGAGCGAAACCCAGCAGAGGATGCACAGACAACTCGGCAGGGACATCACACAGCAACAGCCACTCCAAAATTTGGGTTTTCATGAATCCGGTATCACAGAAAGGCTTAAAAGAAGCAGGGATTCGTGGGACAATTAGGGATCCCCCCCCCCCAATTACCATTATTCATATTTAAAAGGGAGATCAGCTCTTAGTGAGCCTTCTGAATGCTCAGCGCACTCCAGCAGGCTGCCTTCAAAGGGAATCGATTTAGGGGATGCCAGCCCCAGCATGGAGCGAGAGGGAATATGTGCACTGCAATAATGAGGCAATAATGTCGTTTAATACAACCTAATCACTCCTAATGAAAAATAATATTTGCACAGCTCATCAAAGCGGCGTTGAGGCTTACTAAGCACAACTCCAGGCACGGCTTTAAGTGACTGCAGATGCTAAAAGGAAGGCAGCAGTGCTGCTGGGGAGGGTTGGGGGGAACACTGGACAGTGCCATGGGAACGTCCTCCTTCCACTGCCCTGGGACCTTCCCAAAGGTGCTTTTATCACTATTCCAAAGGGACCAGGACAGGAGTTTGCGGATGCTTCAGCATTGCCTGGAATAAAGCAAGGTACATTCACCCCGTTTCATCCCTCTGACCCTCTCTAAAAGTGCAGAGAGCACAGCTGGGAGTAGGAGGGGACCAGACTGCTAAAAGCAGCTCTGCTGCAGCTCTACCAGGGCCCAAGAGCCCTGTGCTAGCAGGACAAATTAAAAACAAACAAACAAACAAAAAACTGTATAGAGGTGATGGGAGCTGCTATCAGACCACACCAGAGAGCTCTGCCCTCCTCAATCCCACCTGTTCCAGCCCAAACAATCACAATCTGCATAAGTACCAGGAATTATTTCCATGCGCCAGCTGGAAAGCAGGCCGTCATCCAAAACACTCTTAAGCAGCCTAAACTCCTTAAAAAAAAAAAAAAAAAGGAAAAAAAAAAAAAAGGCAAGACAGGCTGTCTTTCCACCCTGCATCATTTAATCTCCTCTTGAATTATGGTTTAGTCAGCCTGAGATATTAGCATGAGAGAGAGCAGTTTTTTTGGTATTAGCAGCTTGAGATAAGCTGCAATCACTGCTAAGTGGGAAATAAGTCTGGGGTAGGGACACCCCCCCAAGGAGACTTCTCCTCACCACAAATCTCGACCTTGATTTGTACTTTTTCCTGTCCACGCAGGGATCTCCATCACCACCCAGCAAGGAGCAGTCTGCCGAGCAGGGGCTGAAAGATCACAAAGACCCAATTGTCAAAGACCTCTGCTGAAACGGTGCAGCAAAAGCAGAGAAAGGGGCGTTTGTCCTTCTGAAAGAGCAGTGCTTCCCAATATTGCTCCGTTCACTTGGCTTTGGAAAGCTTTTAAGTACAGAAAAGAGCAGCTGCTGCCCTGAGAGCCTGACGCTCTGGGCAGGGGACAACACCTGAGGACCAGAGGATGTCTTACCAAGTGACTGATGCTGCCGTAGAGGACAAGGGCAAAAAAATCCCCATGGGGCTCCTGAGAAAGTCTCCTGGCCCCGGGACACTGATGCTGGAGCTGAGATGGGTCAGGGCACCTCTATCCCCCTATCCTGATCCTGGGGGCAAGGCTGTGGTGGGCCAGTGGAACCATAATGGGGGACGGCAAGGTCCTGGTACCCCAACGGCCCTACAAATCCATGGGAGCAGCACCTCATGGTGGCTGTGTCCCCACAAAAACTGCTGCAGGTGGGGACTTCTGGTGGCGCTGGCCCTGCACAGAGCCTCGGCCTTACGGGGAAGCATTGGAGCAGCTGGCCTGGGGAGATGGATGGAGTCAGCCCCGTGCTGTTAGGGATGCTGCGTGCTGGTGTTTGCCTCAGGTAACCACAACCAGCCTCAGCTGCATATTTGACCCCTGCAGACACCAAGGCACAGCCATACGTCGGGCAGGATGCATGCAGGGCACGTTTCCACCGAGCAGCAAATGCGACCGGCCTTGCATTTCCAGGAGGTGAGAGCAGACTCAGCGTGACAGATCTTGGGCAGAGTGAATATTTGGGAGCTGCCCAATTCTGCCTCATTTGCTTGGGATTCAGGGACCCAACAAGAACGGGGTGGAAGCAGCAGGAAGCACCATTTCCTCGGTGCTCATCTGAGAGCTCCAGGGAGCATCCCACATCTAGCTGCAGGAACGGGATTTTTTCCCCATTTGGGGAACTACAATGGGACTGCGTCCTCGGGTCTCTCCTGGTCATCACATCTGGGGTGAACCCGTCTCGGCTGCCCTGGGGAGCCAGCAGCAGCCATGGACGGGCCCTCGGGGCTGCCTGAACACCCACGCAGCCCTGCCTGGGATCTCGGAAGAGATACACCTTTCTGCTTTTAAAAAAAAAAAAATCATAAAAAGGGTAGGGAGTTTCCATAGCTACAGCTTTACATCACTCTCGCAAAGGCTCAGGTTCAACCCATGCAAGGAAAAGCAAGCAGGGTATTTTTTCCCACTCCAGCCCAGCAAGTTAGCACGGTGCATGAATAAATAAGTGGAGGAGAGAAGAGCTTTTGGAAACACATCTGAATGGTGAGGACTGCCGCTCACCCTGCGTCTGCCTCACCCAACACTTGTGTGGGGTCTGAGTTCCCTTTGCAGGTGGCATCGAGCCCCCGGGGCTGGTGCCAGCACCACACTTCGTGGCGAGGGATGCAGAGGTTGATTATGAACAAGGCAGCAATGGGTTTCCTTGTTGCTTGTGACCAGGAGTTTCCTTACAGTCTCTTTTTGCTCTCTCTCTCTCTCTTTTTTTTTTTCTGTCTTCCTTTTCTTTCTCTTTTTTTTTTTTTTTTTTTTTTTTTTTTTTTAACAAGGATTTATCATTGCTGCATCAGGGGAATTAATAGGCACCATCGGCTGCGAGGGTAATTTTCAGACTCTCGGCAACTTTGCCAAAGCATTTCCAGTAAATTTCCTTTTTTTTTTCCCTCACCTTACTTCTGTTACAGCTTTTCCTGAGAGATCAGAGAGGGAAAGGTTTAACTCAAAGGGAGAGAAACCCACCACAACAAAAAAATACAAGCAAAAAGGTGGAAAAGATAAAGTAATTCATACCACTCAGCTGAAAACCATCATTAGCTGAATAAAGGGAGAGAGAAAAACCTTCACATAAATTGTTCCACTTAAAAACACGTGGGCTTAGCAAGAGCTGCTGAGATCAAATGTTTGAAATATCGACTGTTCCCAGGGATGGCATCTTTCAGGAACCAAAACACATGCGATGGTGTATCTTTTTTGCCTAGCATCAGCATCAGGACGACGCAGCCGCTGCCTTTGAAATGACTCCGCGATGCTGGAGAGGCCCCGGGGAGCGATGCGCTGCTTCGTGCTCCCCGCTCACGGCTCGCTCATCCTCTCAGTGTCCCCCGGGGCCAGAGGAGCCTTACTGCTGGCACAGGCTGACCGGGAGAGGCTTGTTCCCAGGCCCACAGGCTCATCCTTGGGGAAGGGATGGGGCAGGGTGCTCCGGCTGCTCCATGCCTGGGTGTTGCAGCCTCGTTGCTCCTCGTATTTGCAGCAATCAGCGCCCCAGCAGTCTGCAGTTCCTGCCTTCCTCACTTAAATGAGGCCTGACTTGTGGCACCCTAAAGGACCAGAAAATGCCAAGTATCTCCTCTTTGAAAGCCAAGCCTTAGACCAGCACTCTGAATCACCGGTCTGCCCTGAGCAGTGAAGCCCCTGCACGGCTCCCATCCCCTGGCCCTGCTTAGGGGCAGTCTGGCTGGGTACCAACAGCAGCTGTGCCTCTCATGGGATGCTCTGTGCTCAGGATTTCAGGTCACAGCAGCCTGTGAGGATGTGCACGCAGGAGCCTATCCACCCAGGCCAAGCAGGAGGAGGCTTGCACCCAGCACTTCCCCCCTCCAGCCTCCAAACCCTACCCCAGTTTCACCATTCCTCACTCGAGCACTGGGAAAGCTCGCTACCCTCGAACAAGTTTGCTGGAACTTGTTGGGAAGAAGGAATGGGGTATTGCTAAATAGCACTTTCCCCCCCCCCAGAGCTAATGGCTCAGTTGGGACGAATTAGGAAGTAATGACAGCAATAACAAAACCTTTCATTCTCTGATTTCCTGAGCTATCTAAATGTCACCCCAGCCATGCTGATGCTGGCAGTACCACGACAAGCACTTATTTAACAGCCCACCCCAATAGTAAACCATGCATAAAGCTGTCTAACAGATAAGTTTAAGCCTTACAAAACCCAAACCTGCAGGCGTGTGCCTCTTCACTGCCCCTGCCTGGGAGACTGGAGCTCATCGACACACAGGTGCCTGGCATGTAGCCGAGGGCTGCCTGTGGGAGATGTACCTTGCAGGGTTAAACCGACCACGGGGCTCCTCTGGGAGTCAGAAATGCTCTCACTGCTGTCTGCAGCCCCAGCCCGTAGCTGTCTGCTGAAACACAGCAGCCCTGGGCAGTGCTGTCGTGAGCACAGGGCTCAAAGTGCGAAGGTTTGCCCACGGCTGCTCCGTACCAGGGATTTCTTTTGTGCTCACAGGATGCTTCAGTTCTGCTTCGGGTTGGTTTCGCTGGGGTATTATGAAATTGGGCAACGTTGTGTTATTCACACTACGATGTTAGCATTCGTGTCACACAAAGCACTTTTTCTTTTAAGGTTCCTGTAAATGCTCTCATCTGTATTCATTTTTGGAAATCTCTTTTTGAGGAAAACCCAAGCACTGGTTACAGCAAAAGCATTTCAGCGTTTGAAGGTTTACACATTTCTGAGTCTGGGCAACTCTAATCCTCTGCAGTCAGTAGCACTGCCACAACCCAGCAATATTTATGTTTTTATTTGCTTTCAGTCAAGTCAGACAATATTTTAAGATTTGCCCTTTGTCTGCCAATCCTACCAGTCAATGATATATCATAATATTTACAAGAGTATCCAGACAGTAAGTAGGATTAGTACTTGGTTTCTCAGAATCTGGTATTATAGTCTTGTGTTTTCTATAACCTATTCTGTTTTATTTAAAAATAAAACAAAAACAAAACTACGATGCCAGAAACTCAAGGGAAAATATGCGCCACCGAGAAAATCCCACTTTCTGTGGGCTGAATCTGCTCCCACGAGCCACCGTGAGAACTGGGAATAACTCTTGGGAAGTCAGCAATGCTAAACTGTCGCAAATCAGAAAAAAAAAAAAAAAAAAAAAAAAGCAAGCAAGCTGGAGCTGTCTAATATTAATTGCATAAATATTATCCTTGTCTTTATCCCAGGGGAATAAGCCTGCCCATGGGATGGAACGTCCAGCACTGGCCGGGGGGACACAAACAGGTGTCCACTGCAAGGAGCAGCCGGGTTCAGCCATGCTCAGGAGATGAAGACAGCCAGGAGATGCTGCCCCTGGGGGAAATCCTGGCTGCAGCTCTGCCAGGAGGCACCCCTGGCACTTTGAGCACCCGGATTTCAGCATGGTTGCTTTGTGTGTGCAAGGTGCTGGATACCCTGGGGGCTTCTGCCCCCGCTGCAGCGAGCTGAGCCACGCCAGCACCTCGTGCTGCACCCCAGAGCTCAGTCCTCCAGGTACAGTAAAGTAAATAACACCAAAGTGACAACCAAACCACAACATCTGCCTAATTGCAAACCCCTATCAACACTTATTATCCTCCTGTTCCCACCCCTGCTCCCACTCTCACAGCATGGCTCTTTTCCCCCATATTCCCCCCGCTAATCTTTCCAGGGCTTAGCTACCTGGCAGGCAACACCGATCAGAATAAGAGAGATCCTTTTCCTTCCACACGAGAGCCTTATAAATGAGATCCCTGCAAATCCTGGCTTGCGGAGGGAGACCGGGCAAGCTCGCTGCCCTCGAGGCCGTGCATCTCTCGGGCTGCTCCAGCAGCTGGGGTGCCGAAGCCCTTGCTCAGAGAGCCGAGGCTCTGGCAGCATCAATACTGTATTTTTTCCCCAGAGGGAGCCTAGCTTGCATTTCCACAAAAGGCATAATATCTTGCCGTGTAACACACGTATATTTTGTTAACTGCGGAGTGGCGACATGCCCGCTATTGTACAGCGAATGGTTTCTACAGCTGAAGTTGCAGCGGAGTCAAATTGCAGCAATTATTGATATCAAAGGAGAGCCACTACTGACTGTCTGTCAACCTAAATATTTAAGAGCTGGCCGGGTTTTTCCTGAGGCAGCCTGGCCTTTCCCAAATAACCCAGCCCATAACAGCCTCAGCGCGCTGGCTGCCGCTAGAGGGATGCGCGGGGCTCGCAGGGCGCAGCGGGTGCTGGCGGGCAGGGTCCCAGCATCTGCACCTTGAGCAGTGGCTGCCGGGCCCAAGGAAGGGTGGAAAGCCAGGAATAATGATGTGCAGCATCGTCTGCAGGGGCACATCGGGCCTGACAGGCAGCCAGCAAGGGGGAGACTCCCCGCACGCAGCAGTTTGCAGCCTGGCTATAAAGGGAGACACCAGAAACAGGGAAAAAAAAAAAAAAAAGAGTTCATGGTTTGCCAGAGCTCGGTCAGGAAAACCCGTGACAGATCTTGAAGCAGAGCCAAATCTATACTGAGAGCAAAGGGGATCCAGCCATAAATGCATGGCAAAGGCAGGGCTGCTCCCTGTGTGCAAAGGGGAAGCGCTTGGGGAATTCAGAGCACGAGCTCTGTCCCTACCAGGCACCTCGGAAAGTACTTGCTGTTTCCTGGGGGAAAAAGGCCAACAACCTAGGGGAGAAAAGGTGGAATATCAGGAATGAAAATGAGCCGGGCAGTTTGCAGGTAGGCTGTTTTTCTCATGGGAATGGGGCCTCTAAGCGGGTGGCTTAGCAGAGCTGCAGCTTGCACGCTGGAAAGCGGCCGCTCCGGGGACTCGTCTGGTCCGTGCCTGTGTCTCCTGACACACCTGGGCACACTCACAGCAAACACCAGCCTCAGTGGCCTCCCTGTGTCATCTGCTACAGGAAACTCCAGGATATCTCCCCGCTGGGGCTTGCGGCAGCCTCTGAATCTCGAGAAATTCTGGTCTGCTTCAGCTGGAGGAGGCCGAGTCGGGGCGATGCCGGGGGACACAACGACGGCTGAACCCATCACATCTCCCAGCAGTCTGGGTCATCCTCTTGCCCGTTTCCTTTCATTAATTTCATTAATTCTACCCTTTAACCTCTAACAGCGAACCACTTGGTGAGTAAAGAGACAACCTGGCTTTGGCTTTGTGCCCCCATCTCGCTCACCCTACATCCCCCGCAGAGAAAATCAAAGGGAAAACGGAACGTGAGAGGTAGGAGGATGGGATGTGATCTCCCCATCGCAGACGTCCAGGGCACATGAAGCAACAGTGAGAAAGGCTGCTGCTTGCCCGCAGCCACAGTAAGAACCAAGGAGAGATTTCTGCCATGTGAGGCTGGAGTGAGTGGCAGCAGAACCACATCCCCTCTGCCACATGCTCCCAAGTCCTTGTCACCTGGCTGAGGGAAGGGGATGCCAGCTGGCACTACGCTTCTGCAAAATATTGTTTGCCCTTCTTTTCCTTTTTTATTTTTTTTCCCTTTTTTAATATGGCTGTTATTCACTGACCAGGGCCATGAAGATGTGCTCCTCAGAGCATCTCCTGCAGCGGGCACCGAGCAGCCCCCTGCCAGCCTCCCCTCGCCCTGCAGAGCCTCCTGCCCCCCGTCTCCAGTGCTCAGCGCTGACCTTACCCCCTGCAAATTACAACTTCATTTTTTTCAGAGCCTCTGGGAGGATTTTATCTCGCCCTCCTGTGGATCCTACTGTCCACTTATGCTGCCCTGAGAAATGTTTTTTACTGCAGAACTAACAGTGGGCTCCCCTACACCCCCCGTGCCCCCAGCCTGCTGCTCCCACATCAGGCACACGCTGCCGAGGCTTGGTCCGACAGCACTGAAGGAAACAAAAAACCTCATTTTCGGCTTGGATCAAGACCCTGGCCTGCCAGCCACGGGCTCAGACTTGCTTTTGGGTTTCTGCTAACTTTCCTTTAAAACGGCCCTCAGAAAAAGGCAATTATCACAGGGCCATTAAGGCTCTCCCCATTGCACGGCCAGATAACTCGCTCGGAGTCTCTTGAAATAACCTTTAAACAATAGATCCTGTCTTGTTTGCTGAACATTTCCGAGCTCAACGGTAATGCATCCAGATGTCAGCCGTGTCTCCTGTAGGCCTAACTATTTCTGGAAACACACCAAGGGCAAGTTGTTTGGGTAATGTCAGATATTGTTGCAGAGAGAACGTGACAAGTTCCCAGCCCTTCGATAAAAGCCGTGGAGCACGGAGAGGCTGCTCGGGGCGGAGGGGCTGGGGGCGCAGGGCTATGGCAGGACCCCAGCCTGTGTCCTTTCTTGTGCCTTGTCACCCATATGATGCTGGCTGGGTACTAGAAGCTGGGCAGAGCCTGAGCTTGGCAGGCTCAGGGCTGCATCCCTGGTGCTTGTTGCTGCAGGTGGCTTTGGACCTGGAGGTAAGAAATGGGAGAGAAGCACTGGAGAGAGCCAGGAGGGGCTGAGCTACCCACGTGGCAAATTTGGGGAGCAAGCCTCGGCTCGTCCTGTGCTGGTATTGGGAATGAAGCTGAGCACCGGCCCTGACCCATCGCAGGTGCTTGTTGCAAAAACCCTGCCCGAAGTGAGGGAAAACCAAACCCAGGCCCTGACTCATCGCTGGCCTCCACCCCGCAGCCTGCACCAGCACATGGCCAGGGGGGTGCCAGCAGCTCCCCTCCATGAGAAATCCCAACCCACGGCCACGAGGGATGGGGTGACATCAGCTGCACCCAGACTGCCAAGCCCCAACCCCCTTGTGCAAACACAAAATGAGCTGGAAGCCGGGAGGCTGAGCTGCCTGTGCCCAGCGGTGGCTTTGTCACCGCGTCTCTGTGCTGGCCTTCCCACAGATATCTTCACCAGCAGTAGCATCACCTGGGAACGCATCACTTGGTCTCTGCAGAGCCGGCCCTTATGATTTTGGCCTGATTCAGCCCCATTCCTCATCGCCCCACGCTGCCTCTGGCAGAGACCTGGTGAAATGCTCCATCCATGGGAGCCAGGTCCTCCTGCTGGGGCCCTGACCTGTCACTACCGGCTCCTGGCTAACATTAAGCTGTCCGAGGACACTTCAAAATCTTATTATAACTTTTCATTTTACCCCTCTTCGACCTTTCCAGCCGACCTCTGTGCAGGGCTGTTCTGGCAGGGCTCAGAGGCTGCTGAGGTCCCAGCCTTGTCCGGATTGATCCCAGCTGTGATCCAAAGGCAGCTGAGATGTCTGGAGCGGGTCAGAGTCCATCACCCGGCATATTTTTAGTCCCTCTGCCAAGCTGTGGTGCTAGAACATATGCTTTTTTCTCAGGCAAAGGGTGAACAAATCCTGCCTGCCGCAATAAATTAGCTCACGAGGAGAGAAGGAGATAGACAACACGGGGAGAAGTGTAAATTAGAACGGGAATGAATTGCAAGTTCAAGCCCAGCACCTGCCACCTCCCCTCCATCCCTCTCCTGCTCTTCTCCAGGGCTGTCACATCACAGCCATGCCCGCGGGAGCCCTGCCAGCGGCACGCACCTCTTTGCTGGCCATGTCCTAATCCATATCCATGACAACACGACGGCCAGGTACCCGAATATGATGGGCAGGAAGGTTGTTACTGTTCCTTACACCGCTGTTAACACAGCTGGGCAGCGTACAGCCAAACGGAAAGCTCCCAGGTAGGTGAACGCCTTTCAGCTGCAAAACTCCCCACTGAACGCCCTGCTGAGCACTGAGGACGTGTCCTGCTCAGCCCAAGGACCAGTGTCACAAGTTTCTTTGGGCTGCGAGGATGCAGCCAAGCTCCCTGGGCTGTGCACAAGTGCCCCAGGGCATCCCGCAGGTCCCTGTTACTTCTGAACGTGTTCTGGGGTGGCAGAGCCCCTGCGGCCAAACCTGCAGGCTCAGCTCTCGCGTCACCTACGTGAGGGTTTGGGCTCAGCCGGATCTGTCCACCAGGCTTTGCTGAAAGCAAACAGGAGCGTGGCGGAGCTGCAGTCAGTAAACAGCGCTGGGCATGATCCGCATCCTTCGTGCGCAGGTAGGCACACGCACGGGAGAACCACCTGCATTAGCAATCCTCATCCACTGATGGAAAACAGGAACAAGCCCAGAGATGCCGTTTCCTTCCTTTCCCCTCACATCCACGCATCTTTTGTAAGCAAACCCCAATGTATTGAGGGGTGATAAATCGACATCAGTCCCTCCGGGGGGGATTTTGGTGGATTTCTTTATCTCCTTTGAGCACCGGCACTGTTTCCTAAGACTTCTTGTCACCGTTCTGCACAGGAACGCTGACATGCAGAGGAAGGAGGTTACGGTTTAATTACAGCTGCACGGTCTTTAAGGTGTTTAAAATCTCTTTTCACCAACTGACAGCCGTAATGTATCTTTCTGCTAATTTCAGCTGAGAAGAAAAACAGCCATAAAAGGCTGCAAACAAGCCCCCGTTGCTCACATGCCATCGCAACGGGGCAAGCACCTAAAGACAGCTGTGTGGCTAGCTCAGGCACATGCTTTATGCACGATTTACATAAACTCTTTTCCCTGAACACCATTACAATTTAGATGCTTACTCAGTGAGGACATAAGATGCGAGGACTAAAACCCAATCGCACCGGGCACTGCTGCTCAGATGAGGTCACCGAGGAGCACCCCGAGCATCGGGATGTCAGCCAGGTTTCCCAAAATGACAGCCATCCATCATGGAAGACCTGAGCGCAGGGTTTCACCATCTAGGTTTTATGCTGATTTCACCGCGCGTTTCAGGCTGGAAGACAATCTGTTGAACCTCAGAGTGCAGTCTTCTCTTACCTTTAATTTATTCTGTCAGAAAACTGTCTACCTTAATGAGTACGAGCACACCCCCACTGCCTTCCAAGTTTGGTGATCTGTTATGTCAAATATAAATAATCCTGTCTGAAACCACTCGATACGGGGAAATGAAAAGCCATCTTCCCTCGGGGGATTTCTCTCCCACGCAGCCCCCCCCATCCTGCAGAGCGAACGACGGCCATGTGCTTCCGCGAGCTCAGCCCCAGCCAGCTGCTGTATTACCCAAACCCTGCTACGAGCAGCCCCCAGATAATTTTGCCATCCCCTTCCTTGTGTTTCTCCGCTGTGTGTGAGCTTGGGGGGGCTGCTCTGCTGCCTAACCGGGGGTGATCACAAACTCAGCTGGATGGTGGGGGGGGGTTCCTGTGTCCTTCGGAGCCAGGACGCGGGATGGGAATGATCCCTCATCCTGGCTGCTTGGCTCTGGGTGAGATGCCCAGAGGGGGTACCCAGAGAGGCCGGATTTGTCCCCACACCACGTGCAGGAAGGAGGGCGAGATGTCCCCGGAGTGAAGGACATGACCTGGGCACCCAGCCAGGGCACGGCGTGGGGGCATCTCCCCCCCCCCCCCCCGCCCTGAGAGAGGCTTTCGTGTCCTTCCCCGGAGCTAAGGCTTTGAGGCTGGCGATGCTGTAGGAGCCAGCAGCACTGAGCCTGGAGCACCCCGGTGTTTTTCATCCTGCTCTAAGGCGGTTGGGCTTGAGTGGTCCCCCGGAGACAGGCTCTCGGAGAGCGGATGCTGTGCAATACTCAGCCCCTCTCCAAATCCCCTGCCAGCCCCAGCGCTGGAGCCAGAGCTCGTCCTCTGCCTGCTCTCCTTGTGGGCATCCCCCAGGGCAGGGGGCCCCAAAACCCCAGTCCCATCCCAGCAGAAAACCAGTTTAGGATGCACCGGGAAGAGGAAAGGGGGAGAAGAGGAGGAAACAGGGGAAAAAAACAAAGACCCCCCCCCCCCCCGCGGCAAAGGATGGGGCACGGTGCCATCCCCTCTCTGCCACCCTCCCGCACCCCGTTACCTTCGCTCGGGGAGAATCGTGCCGGATCTCTCAGGTGAGGACCGCGTCTCCCCAAGTCTCCAGCCCGGAGCGCATCAACGCAGGGGCGAAAACAAGAAAGAGTTAAAAAAATAAAATAAAATAAAATAAAAATACTAAGAGAAAAATAAAAAACAACACCAAATAACAACAACAACAACAACAAAAAGGAAGAGCGGCGCCCAGGCCGAGGCCAGCTCAGGGTGCTGAGCGGAGGAGCGGGCGGCAGGCACCCTCTCGGCACATGGCCGGTGCCGGCAGCCGCGGCGGTGCGGGGGGGGGGGGGAGCCGCTCCCTCCCCGCCGGGGCCGCCAATGAGGGCGGTGCGGAGCAGCGCTGCGCCCCCCCCCCCCAGCCCCGGCAGCACGGAGCGTGCCGGCGGGGTCCCGTCCCCCCCCTGCCTTTTTCCTCTCCTCCATCCTCCCCCCTCGCCATCCCCGCCCTCCGCAAGCCGCTGCCGAGCGGGAGGTGCTGGGGGGGTCCCCCCCGGTTCCCCCCCGGTTCCCCCCCCCCCCGGCGGTGTGGGACCCCCCGAGAGGGGGACACCCCCCCGGGCACCCCCCCCCCCCCCCCTTCATGGGGTCCGGTTGTCCCTGCATGGAGCCTGGGAGGGGTTTGGCCCTGGTGCCTTCATCCCTGGTGCAGAGAAAACATCCTTACCCTGCGGGGCGGGGGGGGGGCAGAGGGGGGGAACAAGAGTGACCCCCACCATATTCCCTTTATTAACCCCACAAGCATCCCGTGGCTTTTTACACATTATGAGGCTCTGTGTCCCATGTGCCATTCACCGGCGACCGCAATGAGGATTTTGCCCTCTGGTTTCGGTGGCAGCATCTCTCCGTGTCCCTTCCAGGATGACTTCAGCTGCAGAAGTCCTCACCCCCGGCTGTCTCTGAAGGTGCTGGCCCCGTACACAGGGCGTCCAGCAGCAGCTGGGTGACCCACGGGATTTCATCAGTGTCAGGGTGGTTATCACAAAATGCTTGAGGTGGAAAGGGTTATTGTGTCCCAGAGCCGAAGGGAGAAAGAAGCACTGGGGGGCAGAACCTGGGAAAAAACCTGCTGATTTGAGTCGCTGTTACCCCTCAAGCAGATGGGAACCCCCAGAGCCCCTGGCACTGGAGGCACTGTCCCCTGTCCCCAGGCTGGTGTGACTGGGCATCATGAACTGCCCCAGCTCTCCCCCTGCCTTCCCCCTGGGGAGCCGAGCAGTGCCCTCACTCCCCTGGGCAGATCTCAGGAGGCTGTGACGGCCCTGCCAAGCTGCACCCAGTGCCACCAGCCTGGGCTGCTGTCCCCATGCTGTCTGAAAGCTGCCAGGCTCCCGTGCTGGGCAGGGACTCTTCTGCAGCCCACCCTCCAGCCTCCTTGTGATAACGCTGGGAGATGCGCGCAGTCATCCCGGAGCACCTCCGCCTATTGGGACACATGGCTCTCGTCTTGCAGCGCTGATTTCCCTGGCCTGACTTGTGCCTGTGGTCCCAAAGTTATTCCTGATAGCAAACTTCATTTTTCTCTTCTGTTTGAGCCCACTGACACTCGTTCTGTCCTTCTTGACTGATGGGAACAATCAGTCCCCAGTCCTTTTATAGCGCATCTGCTCTCCTTGAGATGCTATCGCTTATAGCACTCTTTTAATCTATGGAGAGGGAAACAGTTGCATTAAATTAATTGCTCCCTAAATAAACTAATTACTGCCAGTAATTTCAGCACACTTTGCACGCAGTTCAGACGCCTGTGCAGAGAGCTGAAACACAAGCCATCCAGTCTCACAACCAGAAATGAAAGCAAGGGGACAAAACCTAGGTTATCTTCAGAGGGTCTACTTCAGGCTATTATTGTTTAATTATCATAGACTGTATTGATTAGTGCTGAACTGTCTGTATCATGGTTCCCTTTCAGCTTTGCTTCAAGGTTGCTTGGACTACGTGCAGACCATGCTGAAAAGCTATGCCAAGAAAAAACAATTCTAGCTTTTTATTACTTTTATGGGTCAAACGTCATTGTCTAGCAATTTATCTTTGTATTTTTGTTCAGAAATATGAAAGATAGAGGTTCTTTGTTTGGGCCATTCATTTCGGTTTCTGGGGCTGTATTCCTGTATTGAAATAAACAGCCTCCTTTCTTCCCAAGCTGCCTTTTTAATGAATATGTCAAAGCAATTCTCCTCCAGTCTGAACCCAGGACAGAAGCAAGGAAAAACAATGTTATAACAAGGACTTCGCAAATACTCGCGCTGCCTTAAGCAAGTACGGATCTTATTTTGTGGATCCCTAACACAAGATCCGGTTACGCTAAAATCAATTCTGTGAAGATCGGGTACCAAAACTCTGGAGGAGACCAAGGTTTTTATGACGAGGACACCGAGGTTTTTGTGGTGTTTTGGTACTGTAGTGGTTGCAAGACGCCTGGTGTGAGCAGGGTCTTGTTGTGCGAGGGGCTGAAAGGGCACGGAGTGTGAAGCGCTGTAATCCCCCAAACTTTGCGACGTGCATTTTTACAGGACGAAAGTGCCAAGGAGTCGCTGCAGCACGGGAGCCAGCCGATAGCCTTGAGAGCTGGCCACCGGCCAGCCACAACTTCTACCAGCCCTCCTCGCCGGCTGGGAAGTGTCCTGTGCCTGCCAAGTCTGCGGGATAAACAACAGCAGCCAGGAGCCAAATCGTTTGTAGGTTTTAAGTTAAGGTGTTCAGGCTGTAATCAGCTGCCTTCCTCTGACGCCGCCGGTGGGTTGTGCACGGCGCAAGTCCCTGGGGGAGTTCATGCAGCCAAGCTGCCCTCCTGCACCCAGCAGTTCTTGTTTCCCACTACCTGCCTCAGGACTTGGGATCAAAGTGCACAGGAATTTCCCTTCATTCACCACCCAAACCCGCTTTCTAGGCTTTTTCCCCTCCTCCAGATCGCTCTTTCCCTAGGGGAGGAGCAGCTTCACCAGGTTATCGTGGCACAGGTGACATCTTCCCATTGAGACCCCATTTGACCCTTGGCTTACGTGGCCACAAACCACAGCCAAATCCTGCTACTACTGGGAGCAATTCTCAGCTTTTTGTACGCGTTTCCAGTGCTCCACCAGCTTTGCTCCCACAGCAGCTCAGCGGGGACAGCAGTTCCTAGGTTCAAGCCTGAGAGCCTTTCTCCCCCTGCTTTTACCACCCACAGTGTAGGAACCTCAGGCTCGTAAGCACAGCCCTAAGAGCTGGCAGAGCCATGACCTTGCCTGCTGTCCCTGTTGCATCTCTTTGCTGATCCCTGTGAGGGGAGTGAAACTTCTCAAATAATAAGTTTAATTGGAACGGAGGAGTCCCTGCTTCCCCAAGCCAGCTGCTTCACTCTTGTGGCGTTGAGCACCCCCAGCTCATACCCAACACCAAATACCGAGGTTCTTGGGGGTGCAGCAGCCTCAGCACGGGGCAGGCACGTGGTGCTGCATCGCACCCACCAGCTGATGTCCTGACACACGAGGCTGGCACTGTGATGTGCTCCTCCACAGCCATTGCTTCACCTGCAAGGGCCAGTGAAGGAAGGGCGCAGAGAGGCAGAGGGCTCAGGATGCCCACCACAAACTCCCTCATGTTTCTCTTATTTCTTATTCACCCTTCAAGCTTATTCACTCCCTTTAAGGCTGCCAAGAGTGTGGCAAGTGCTCCCCATACAAAAGCCATGTTGAGTTTTCTGGTGTCAATCATATTCATCCACCACCCCTCATCGTACCTTCTGCTGACTCGTCTGTTACAGACATCAAGTGTGCAGGGCAGACCCACACGCAGCCTTTGTCATTCAATGCACCGACCCTTCTGCCAAGCTGCTAAAGCTCCATCTTCAAGCTCCTCGGGCTCTTTTGGCCTCATGAGTTGGCTCCTCTTGATGCTGAGGCTGGCTCGCTGTGCAACCTTCAGGAAGCAGCTTCGTGCCAGACGCCAATGGCTGGAGGAAAAGCAACAAGAAAGGCTGGCAGCAGGGAGCAGAGCCCCGCACAGAAGGGCTTGGCACCGACCCACCCCCCCGATAAAACCACCTGGCAGAAAACCCTTCCCCTGGAGCTGTGCCCGTGGTGAGTTCAGCTCCTTTTCCTCCTGTTCCTGTGCAGCTCGAAGAAAAACGCTGCAGAGATGCAAGGGGTCACCGCACTGATGTTAAGGCAAGTGCTGCAAAATGAAGGCTGACAGGTAAAGCAGAAGGGCCACGCAGGGCGTTGTGTGTCTGACAAACGAACACGGGATCTGGGGGGGGGTGTTAAAGAATAAATCAAACCTTACCAAGTTTGGTATTCACCTCCACATGCCCGATAATGAAGCGTGGAAAGTGTCTGCTCAGACGCACGCGGAGGGAAGACAAGTGGGAAGGGAGCATCCCGTGGAGAAGGGCGTTGTAAGCCCCAGGGGAGCTGCAGCACCATGGGCTGGGGATGTCACCCACAGGGGACCAGGGGAGATGGGAAGAGGAGGCCACTGACCCAAACTGGGAGCTTGGGGTAACACCTGCAATGGGAATAGGTGGGCTGGAGCGAGCTCCCTAGCAGAAGGAGCCGAGAGCGGGGCTTATCCTGCCTCGAGCATCCCTGGCAGGGACACGTGAATCTGTGCTACAATGCGTGGAGCTGGTTATTGCAAAGCCACTTTATTTATGGTGTTTTTATTGGCAGGGGAGTGGGAGTGCAATACAATTTTAGCCACTGATGTCTCCATCTCCTTTACATGCCACCTCCATTTCCAGAGACTTTTTTTTTTCTTTGAATTACGCAATTCCTCCAACAGTCCAAGGGACTTGCTGTACCTGGACGGTCTTGCTGAGCTGGGTGTGGGCAGCTCTGCCAGAGCAGAAGACTGCATGTCTCCACCACCTTTGGTCCTGCTCCCCACCAGGGCCAAGATCTCCTGGGATGTACCCGAGCATGAAGGAAGGTCCAATTCACACCGTGGTCTGCGGGGTGCACAGCTCCTGGGCACGAGCAGGCTCAGCAAGCAGCCCAGCCAGCTGCACCTCTCTGAGCATTTTAGAAGGATCCTGTGGAAGACAGGAGGGAGTCTCCGAGAGCTGCTGAGTCTGAGATCACCAAGATGTCCCCTTGGTTGTGCTCCAGTTCCCAAACCTAGCCCGAATCTCTCCCACCTCCCGCTGGCACTACCCGCTGCATCACAAAACCCTTTATAAACAAACCCGGAGCCCGCCTTTGTCTCTTCCTGTCCTTTCAGATATTTTGGGTGTCTGTGGCAATCTCTCCTGTTTATATAACAAAGCCACAGCCCAGTGTTTGTGGTACCATATCCATGGAAACCCTAATATAGCATGCACAGGCAAGGAGGATTTCATTAGGTGGCTCGGCGGTGGCAGCTTCTGGGGGGGAGCAGTAGGGGAGGGATGTCTTTGGGATGCTGGGCTGTGCTGGGAAAGACCTGGCTGTCCACCCGGCCTCGGGCACCCATTGAGGCAGTGCCCCCAAGGAGCAATCGATGCTCACCTTTTGCTAGCTTTGGCCTTTTGCCCGCTCTTTCACCACCCTCAACAGTGCCGTGGGGCTCGCCGCAGCCCACCCGCCAGCTGCAAAGAGCCACGGGTGGTGGACTGAGGGGAGAGGAGAGGCAGAAGAGACCGGAGCAGCTTGGGCTCCTCCAGGAGAAGCAGGAGCAGCAGGGCTGAGCCACAAGGCAGCTGAGGTCCAGTTCTGTTCCTGGTCTGGGGAGACCCCTCTGGTGGTGTGTGAGAGGGAAAATCTGGCCCTGAGGAAGACAAAAAAAAGAGAAACACCTTAGGAGGAAGCAAGAAGCTGGGAAGAGCAGAGGCTCTGCATGGGTGCTGCTTTCATTTGCAGCTCTCATGGGCAGCTTTCAGGACAAATTCATGCGTGACGTGGAGGGAACGTCTCTTCCCATCACTGCTGGTGGATGCCATCCCCTCTGAGCATCCCAGCTTGACCAGATGTCTGCGGGTTTACTGGCGACTGCCTCTGTCGGGAAATAGCGTGACAGGAGCCCAGGGGCATGGGGTGGGTCTGGCCAGAGCGGGGAATTGTTCACAGCATCGATCAGGGTCCCCGGGCCCTACCCGCCTGCGTGAGAACCTCCCCTACGTGCCAGACCTCTCCTCTCCCTCTGCAACCACGTCGGATCCAGCCTCAGAGGCTGCCTAACCTCATCAGCGCCGAGGAAATTGGATCAGGACAGTGGTGCAGGGCAGGATCTGGCCGTGGACAGCGGCTGTGGCTGCCAGAGCCCAGGGGCAGGGGATGCTGCGTGTGTGCTGCGCCCTGGCTCCGCGGGAGCAGACAGCAGCCGTCCCTCCGTGGCCCCCCCCCCCCCCCCACCTTAATCGAGTTTATGTCCACGTTAGTGAGGCCAGGGATTATAGCTCGGAGGGGTGCTGCCTGCTTCAATCCCTAATTCAGTGCATCAGCTGTGTTTAAGCCTGCTTACCTGCACGCAAGGCTTATGGGGTTCATAATACAGCACCTAGTGGGGGGTCGTCCATAAAAAACAGCCCTTCTCTAGGGGCTCGAGGCACTCTGCAGGTGTCCTCTGTGCTCTCAGCTCTTCTGTGCCAGGGGGAAATTGGGCAGCCTCTGCAGGAGCAGAGCACAGGGGCTCAGGGAGGGACACAGGATGCTGCCGTGCTAGCACCAGCACAGTGGTGCTGGTGTCAGCTCCGGCGAGACCTTTTTGCCTCTGTGCTGTTGTCTCTGTGTTCTGCCCTGAGGCCAGAGGCTGGACCCGCATACCCCGGTGTCCTTCTCACCTGTGGGACCCGCTCTGTGTCTGCCCCAAGCAGCTTGGGGGGTCAGAGGCAGCAAACTGGCACTGCTACATCTCGTCCGAGTCCTAAAACAAACCCAGGAGCAAGGGGAGGAAGGCTTGATCCTCGCTTCTCGCCTGGATTTATGAGCAGTGGCTTGGAGAAACTGAAGTGGGGAGAGAGAGAAACATATTTTCTTCCTCCTCTTTAAGTAAATTCCCACTGCTTATCTCCAAAGTTCAGCTGTTTTCAAGCTGACCTGCCTGCCTTATGCTGTTCCGGTGCAAATTCCTTCTGTACAGGAAAGCTCAGGAGCTCCACTTGCACATGCCAGCAACCTGGGGATTCATCTCTAATAAACGGAGGTAGAACTCGTTAGCTAGGGACCCCCTCCCACCCCCCGCCGAGGATCATTTTCCCTCCTGCCATGCTGACAGTGCAGCTCCTTTCCCGTTGCAGTTAGGAAACAAAGCCAAGAGAGGAGGAGAAGCCGTGCTTGGAGGGTAGGAACGGGGCAAGGCAAAAAAATCTGTTCTCAGGGCCTTTTGTCACACAGCCTGCCGTCTGCCCGAGGAACCGGGGCTGGCATCCGAGGGACACCCATCTGAGGCTGCCAGCCCAGCATCTCGCTGCGACCAGGGATGCTGCCTCCTCCTGCAGGGCATGGAGGGGCTGAGCGGTGCCACCGAGGAGGTGCAGCCCCTCGGGGTGCTGCAGCCTCCCTGGGGTGCTGCGGGGTTCGGTGCCACCTCCTGCAGGCACAGCTCCAGGAGGCATCGGGGGGAAGGAGCGTTCCCAGCCTGTCTCTGGTATCTCAGCCCGTTACGCCATCCTGATGTGTGCTTTCGAAGCCGACACCTGCAGCAGCTGGGGTTTGCTGATGACACCCTCGTCTGGAGAGCTCGGCTTGTCAGCTTTGCTTTGTGTTGGTCTTTGCCTGGCGAAGCGGAGTGAGAGAGCACCCGTAAGCCGCAGGTCACCCTGCAAGGAGAGCGCTGCCGTGCCCCTGGATAACCGCCGTGTCTCGGGACGGCAAAGCCTCACCGAGTGTAGCAGAGGTGCACACGTTGATGATTCATTACAACCCCGGGCACCGAGCTCCGTCCTCGCGTTACGCAGCGCTGGGGAACCGGCTCTGCCCGGTGACATTGCTGCATCACGAGCAAAACCAGAGCTCCAGGGGGATGAGGGGACTCCAGGAGGCATCCAAGGGCGCTGCTTGTCACGGGAGCTGGCACGGATAAAACGGGGCCACAAGCTCCGAGTGTAAACCAGGCTGTGTGTGTGTGTCAGAGGGCGAGGCAGTTCCAGTTAATGCAGTTAATAACCAACATGAAAATAGAGCAGGCCAAAGAAATAAGAAGGGGAATGGTGGGGGACAAAAAGGTATCTTCAGACCGGAGCTGAAGTCCCAGCTGCTAAAAAAGCAAAGGAATAACAAATATTTAATGCCTCTGAAGGTGCTGACAGGCAGGGCCTTCGATGGGAGCTACAGCGGGGCCACACAGAGGCAGCACCAGCAGGGCACAGCGCGGCTGTGCAGGGAGAAGCTTGCAAGAAAGCAGCACTTTGCAGCCACTAAGGATGATTTAAGAGCAAATAACATCAGCCCAGTCGAGTTCAATTGCTATTGATAATGTCCATGTGCAATTAGAGCCAATTAAGGGGAGGCAGAGAATGACAAGTGTTTGGCCAGGAGGTGGGGGGGGGGGGGGGGGCAATACCACAATCCAATTTTCCCACAACCAAATGCAATTAAAGGGTATCGCTTTATCGCTTACCCGGCTCGCCCAGGAGGGCCAGAGCATAAATGGCAAAAGCCAGGAGGGCGGCTGCCATCCTGCCCAGCATGCAGACCTCCGGCAGCAAGCCGTGCCCCTGCCCCAGCTTCAAGATGCGGGAGGTAGCGTCCGTGTACTTCACCATGATCGCCGTGTTCCTGGTCATCCTGGTGGCTGCCCTGCAGGGCTCGGCGCCCCGTGGCACCTATTTTCCCTACAAGGTGCCCCTCGATCCCCAGGGGCTGCTCGAGCTCTCCTGGAACGTCAGCTACCCCGAGCAAGCGGTGTACTTCCAGATCCTCAGCAGGGAACTCAAGTTCGGGCTCCTCTTCGGGATGTCGGACCGGGGAGAGTTTGAGAACGCGGACCTGGCCGTGCTCTGGAGCGACGGGCACAGCTCATATTTTGGGGTGAGTTGCACGTGTTTTGTCACGGCTGCTTTTGGGGTTGCTGCCCGATGGGTGAATCTGGCCTGGTTTGTGGGGGCAGAGCTGGTCCAGGGCACGGCATGGGGCTGAGCAGGGCTGGACTGCTCTCGCTGCTCAATGAAAGTGGTCCAAAAGGGCTGGGGGGATTCTGGTCCAGAGATCTATACTGTGGGCTTGGTATAGGATCTGAAAACCAAAGAGAAAGGGATAAATGCAGTGACTGCTGTACTCATCCGCAAGAGCTCCAACAGGTGGCTGCACAAAGAGCTCGGCTACACGTAAACGCCGGCTGCACCGACAGCTTGGTTCACCCGTGCGCTGCCCTCAGCCGCATTAAAAATTAACCACGGCTCCCACTCCTGACTTTGAGCAAGTGCAAAAGTTATCAACCAGCAGGTCTGCTCCTGCCAGCGCCAATAAGCCGGCTGCAGCTCACGTTTGCAGCTACAGCAGAGATCAACAGGGCACGGGAAAACCCAATCCGATGGCCGCCTGCCAGCAGCAGAAATTAAACAGGCAGAAGTCTTTGGGCAGTATACAAATGCCCAGTGGTAGCAGATGGGGGGACACACACACACACACACACACACTCATTTCCAGTCTTGCTATTTGATTTTTTTGTCCTTTTTTACACGGTCTGTTTGTCCAGGCTCTCCTGCGGTTTGTCTTTCCGCCGGGGCCGGAGCTGCAATACCTCACCCCGTGCCCTCCGGCAGCTCCCTGTCCCCAGATCACCACGTTAGGTTTATTGCAGGCGCGCTTCACTGCAGAAAGCAATTCACATTTTCCCTGTGTGAGGCTTTCCAGTAAGTTAAATTTTACCTCTCTGCTTACTTGAAATTAGCCATAAAATATATTCTTTCACAATCAGCTGCAATGTGATCTGCAGTGCAATGAAAGGATGAAAAGGAGGGCTTATTATCTGTACTGTTTTCCCGCTAATTACCAGCCATTCAGGATGTGTGATGACCCAAATGCTACAGTATTTCACGGCATCATGTTAAAAAAACATAAAGGATCGTTTCTAATCTGCCTTCTTGTGCTCACTGGAAGACAAACAGCGCTGAATTAAACGCCGAGCAGCACTGGGGCTCTCTCTTTCAGTTGGTGCTGAACAGCATCCTGCAAGGAGCCCTCTGTAAACCTCTACAGCCCCAGTTTTCTCTCTCCCAGCAGTCATTCTGCTGGATAAGGATGTCAGCTGTTAAAGAGATCCAAATTTGCTCACCCCCCCATGTACTATGAGATTAATTTGCACAACGCACTCCTATGAAAACAAATGTCATGCTAGCTTCATGTAGCTGATTTTACTCTCCCCCTCTAAGGACAATATGTTCTTGAAATATCACTCTCTACTTCTGGCTGAAACGGTGCCAAGATGCTTTATTCTTTTTCTTTTATTTCTTCCCCCGAGACGAGAGAACCAGTGCCACTGGTATCGGTGCTGCAAGGTACTTCCCAGGGGCCTTTTCTTGGTAAACAAAAGCCACAAACAAGAGATGCAAAAATCAAGGCAAAGATGTTGTTCAAATCCAAATTATTAAAATTATTTATATTATATATAAAATTTCTGCTCCAACCCTTCCAATCGTTAAGCACAGGAGGAGCCTTCCCAGCGTGGCTTTGTCACCACCATTAACGGAGAGCAGTTTTCAGCCTTGCCTGGCTCCTGGGACAATCTGTCCACAGCAAATTCAGGGCATTAAAGGGGGGGTTCGTGGTTCATAGGGCTGACACTGCAGCCCATCAGGGGGCTGATCTTAAATCGAGAGCAGCTGGCTTGTGGCAAGTGTCGTGGAAAACACATCACCCTGCTCAGAAAGAGCCCACAGCCGTACACCCAGAACAACACAGACTGATGCAGCCTTGCAAGATTTCCTTTCCCGGCTCCTTTCCCCAAACGCATCTCAGCTCTAAAAGTTCTTTTTGCAGAATATCGGTGCTGTGTCAGGTATTTCACAGCCCTGAAAGGCTGGTGAACCAAAGTGGGGTGAACCAAAGGCTGGTGAACCAAAGGAGAACCAGTGCACCGCTGGAGGTCCCCACCGTGCCCCCCGGGGCCGTGCAGGATCCGTGCAGCCCCCCGGCTTACCGGGTGCTCTCCTCCCTCAGGATGCCTGGAGCGATGCCAAGGGGCACCTCCACATGGACTCGCAGCAGGACTACCAGCTCCTGGGGGCTCAGAGCACCGCCGAGGGGCTCTCCATCCTCTTCAGAAGAGCCTTCAGCACCTGTGACCCCAAGGACTACCTCATTGAGGTACGGCATCACCCTCCCCCTGCCGCAGCACCCCCGGCCCCATCCCAACCCCACAGCTCCAACCCCCAGCCTGCAGGTCAGGCCTCACCCCTGTTGTGTTTTTGGGATGGCACCGGGTGTTTGCGCTGCTTAGTGCCGTAAGGAAGCGTGCTACAGATGTCAGCCCCGCGCCATGAGTAATGTTTGGCACCCTCTATTTACAACCCCTTATAAGCCTCTCTAACGCGTGGATTTCATCTCGTTTGCATCATCCACTCCTGGTAAGCGTGTGCTAGGTCTATATAAATACCCTCCTGCATCACTCGGGCTTGCAGCCGGGAGCCAAGTGTTTGGAGTGTTACAAAGAGGTGTTGCTCAACGGGAGGCAAAGAGGGGGGCTGCAGGAGCCGAGCGAAGGTGCAGCAAGTGGAGCCAGGGCTGCGTGCTTGTGAGCGTCTGGGTCTGCGAGGGGGTGGTGGGAACGGCCCCACTGGGGATGTCAAAGAGCTTCGGGATCACAGACAGCAAGGGGCAGCCCCCAGGTGCAGGCAGGGATCTCCATGAGGCTCGTTTGAGATGAAATCCTCCGGTGGAAAGGGTATTTGGAAGCCGCCGTGCGCACGGAGCAGCCTTGAGGTTTTGTTGCTAGTTTTCAGAGGCATGCCTTGTGGTGAGAGGTGTCTGCCAAAACACGGAGAGCCCCGGAGGAAAAAATATCTGTGTGTGAACCGGGGAAAGACTTGCAGGTCTTTATTCTTAGCCTTGGAGAGTAAACGACTCCCTTTTCCTCTCCTTACCTCCTGTCCAGAGCTGAGTGCCTTCAGCAGCACCTTCCCTGCCCGCAGTGCTTGTAGCAGAGCCTCTCGCTTTGATGCCCTAACAGAAGCTGGCACAAAGGGTCTGGGGGAGAGGTTTTGTTTCTGCTGCTCCTCCCCAGGCTGCTGCCCAGGGTCTGGATCCCCGTGGCCACCCCATCCCGCAGCTCAGGAGGGCCAAGGGAGCAGAGAGGAGCCATTCCTTTAGGGGCAGGGATGAGGTGGAGGTACCGGTATTGACTTCTGTTGGAAACCAATGTCACGTAGGGAAAGCTTTCCAGGCTCTATCAACTGGTGGAGAACTCTCTGTGATCATGGCTCGATGCTGAAACATGCTAGTCAAATAAATTCCCCTAAATCTACAGGATTTGTGGCACAGCCCAGCAAAGGGAGATGCTGCTGAAGTCAGGTTCCTTTCCCTGTTGGAGAGGGGCTAGGGCCTACTTCCAAATTCGTGCCACCAGTACCAGTGCCAATTGTTCATGAGATTCACATTCTCTGGCATCCTACACGCAAAACTACCTCCACGCTTTGCTCTTGCTTCAGGACGGCACCGTGCACCTCATCTATGGGATCCTGGAGAAACCCGTCCGCTCCCTGCAGGCCATCAACATCTCTGCCATCCACAGGGGGCTGCAGAGGGTGCAGCTGCTAAAGCCCAACATCACCATCCCCGAGCTGCCCAGCGACATGAAGACCATGGAGATAACGGCCCCCGGCGTCGTTATCCCCAGCCAGGAGACGACCTACTGGTGTTACATGGCAGAGCTGCCAGACGGCTTCCCCAAGCACCACATCATCATGGTAAGAGGCAGGAGAAGAGGTGAAGGAGGAGAAATGTTTTCCCAGGTGCAGCTCAGCAGCTGCGTTCAGGTCCCTCAAAGCTGTTCTGCGAAGCCCACCTCTCCCCTGCCCCTTCAGAGGGAGGGTTTCAGACCCAAATGCACCCCCAGAGCACCAAAACACCTCCCCGAGCCAGCCCACCAGCCAGCAGCACCTCACATCCCCTAGAGAACCCCAGTCTGGTGGCAGGTTGGTGACTTTGGCACACTGGATGGGGACCATGGTGACTTTCCTCCTGGCACATTGAGTGGGGACCAGGGCAGGGCTCAGAGCAGCTCCCTTGCGGAGGGCAGAGCTGCAGCCATCAGGGGCAGGATTATGGCTCACCATGCGCCGGGAAGAACAAACAAACATGGCAAACAAATTAACGAGCCTGGCCAGGGCAGGGCAGAGCGAGCCAGAATAGGAACTGCCCTCTAACAGATCAGGCATATTGAAAAAATTAAAAGGTCATAGAGATAAAGGCAACTTGCGTGCGGATGCTTTGCACGTGCTTGGGTCACATCCCCAAGGGGGGACAGAGAGCTGTGGCAGCATCGCCCCCAGCACCCGCGGGGCCAAAAGCACACAGCGGGGAGCGGGGAAGCCTGACACGGGAGCTGAAGCGAGCGCTCAGCGATTTGTAGGGGAGCGGCGAGGCTGCAAAGGAAAGCTCAGAAGGAGGATTTTCTCCCCAACAGATGGTGCGAAATGAATCATCTGTGTGTAAGTAAAAAGTGCGTAACTCCTGATATCTTCCCGCTGCTGCAGATCATCTCTACAGCTGGCGCTTTTAGCCGGAGCCATTCCTCAGGCGTTTGAAGTCATTCCTCCTACTCAGATCCCCCCTGCCTGTGCCCGGAACAGCAGCTCCTGGCTGGGCATGAAACCCGGTAGCTGCGGGCAGTGGGGCCAGGACCCCCTCAGTGAGAAACCAAAGTCCTCTAAGCCCAGCACGTCTGCAAAGGACTGGGTCACCACGAAGCAGCCCGAGCTCTGCTGCTCCTCAGGTGCAGCCACCTGAAGGGAAGGGATGAGGTGTTTCTCCACGAGCTCTGGTGGACTCAGGGTTGGTCCCCAAACCAGCCAAGAGCGCTTGGTCCTTGGCCCATGTGCCCAAAGCAACCTTCCCTCCCCATCTCATGGCAAGAAGTGAGGGCAGACTTACCCACGCTGGGCTGCACAAACAGCACGCTGAGGGACGGGGTCTTGGCAAATGGTCCTGACGTGTCGCCCTCCTGCTTGGACGCTGCTTTGCAGTACGAGCCAGTGATCACAGCGGGCAACGAAGCCCTGGTGCACCACATGGAAGTCTTCCAGTGCGCCGCCGAGCTGGACAGCATCCCGCGGTACAACGGGCCCTGCGACGCCAAGATGAAGCCAGACCAGCTCAACTACTGCCGGCACGTGCTTGCTGCCTGGGCCATGGGTGCACAGGTGGGTGCCCCCTGCTCCTGGGCACATTTTTTGCCATCTCCCAACCCTTCCCAGACTCTTCGTAGGAATGGGTGCCTGACCCATCCCTGCGTGGGTTGATCCAACACCATTCTCTGCTGGGATTTGTGTTCAGCCCCTTTTAACCCCTCCAATTTTTCCCCAAGACACCTCTGCATTTCCACCCCAGCCCATAAATCAATGTGACACCCCCTCCCTTGATGCCCTCCCTCTGCTTCCAGGCTTTCTACTACCCCGAAGAAGCGGGACTTGCCTTTGGCGGTCCGGGCTCCTCCAGATATCTGCGCCTTGAGATTCACTATCACAACCCCCTGGTGTTCAAAGGTGAGTGGGGACGAGGCTTGGCCCCAAACCTCGCCAGCGAGACGCAGGAGAGCTGGGGGAGTGCTGGGGACTGCTGGGGGTGTCACCAGAGGCTGGACCCATCCTCGTGTGTGCCCACAGGCAGGGAGGATGCTCGGGGAGGGGAGCCAAGCAGGCAGTGGGGTTGCACATCGGTCCTGCAGGGCTAGGACCCATGGCAAGCCACATATTTAGGGGCGATGCTGGTGGGTGCCCCCTGATTTCTGTGGAAGGTGCTGTGGAGGGGTTGAGCTCGGAGCCAAGAGCATCAGTGACGCCAAAGTCACCAGAGAGACAGCACCAGCCTGGCTGGGGATGGGGGGATTTGGATGTTGTTTTAATGGCATTCCTGCTTTGATAACGTTGTCAGGAGACACATTAAAAAAAAAAAAAAGGATTCCAAACAACACACTTTCTTCATTTACATAAAATCAAGTAACTTCTTGACTACCCAAGTGTATTTTTAGGAGACCGGAGCATATGTACTGTAGATCAATCATAGCACATTCGGCAACTTGAGAAGAAACACATCTATAAATACGGAGCTCACGTCTTTCATAACTTACCAGCTTTGGTGTGATAACCAATAGTGTCTCCCTCCTTATTCTTATCCCCTGGTGGGCCCCAGCCCAGAGACAGGGGGCTCAGCCCCGGCCCCCAGAGCTGCGTGTTGGCACTAGGGGTTAAACAGAGCATCCTCAGATGCAGGAGAGACCAGGAGCTTTGCAAATGCAAGGGGTGCTTGCTCCACCAGTATTTCCCCTCCTGCCAGGCCCCCGGTAAGAGCATGGCTTTGGTTTTTTGAGGTATCAGTTGAAGAAGGTGCAATGAGCCATGTTTCTGCGCCTGCCAAAGCACCCCGAGACCTGTCCTGCTCCGGGCTCTCCAAAGGCACTCCTCGCCTTTATCTTGGGAGCAGCTGGTGACCCCTCTGCGGGACCAACCCTTACGTGAAAATAGCTAGTATTTTATAACAACAGGAATAGCACACACGAAAAAAGCTGTGAGTGAGAGGCTTGAGCACCCCTCCCCACACCTGCGGCAGCAGAGCATCATTGTTCACACCTGACCTTACCCGAGAGCCGTCAGCTCTCCCGCGGTGACTTGCCACCCCGTCCTTTTGCCCCCCAGGGCGCCGCGATTCCTCGGGGATCCGCCTCTACTACACGGGCAGCCTGCGCCGCTACGATGCCGGCATCATGGAGCTGGGCTTGGTCTACACGCCGGTGATGGCCGTGCCCCCGGGCGAGCCTGCCTTCGTCCTCACCGGGTACTGCACCGACAAGTGCACCCAGCGGGTGAGTGCCCAGCCGGCTGATCCCCTTCCCTTGGGGTTGTGCTGGAAAGAAAAACCCCACAGCCCACGACCAGGTGGTCCTGAGCAGCTGGTTGGGATGCGCTGAGTTCCCCACGAAGGCAGAGCTCCTCGGGAGCCAGCTGCTCTGTCTCCCCCGAGTACCGCTGCCGTCTAGGAAAACATACTGCGGTGCCGTGCCTGGGTGCTTTCCCCTGTGGAAATGCAAAAGATTGGCTTCTGCTGCCTGGGGAGTTCCTTAAGAGCTCGCTCAAGTATGTTTTCAAACCGCCCACCCTGCTCTCAGGCAAGTTTTAGGAGGTATTTTTTATAGGGCCTACCCGAAAGACGTTGTCGGTGCCACAAGCGCAAGGAAGCAAGCTGCATCCAGCTCCTGCTAATCTGGGGCATAGCAGAGTGTTAATTGGCTATGGCAGCAGGCTGAGCATCTACCCCTCTGCACAGCTCACCTCTGGGCTGCCCCAAGGGTCCAGCAGCCCCCAAAACCCTTCCAGGAGCCAGGGAGGACCCATCCCAAGCGCACAGCCCCGGGGACACACGGGAGGGGAGAGGGACGGCGCCAGGCAGGGAGCTTGAAGCCACCCTTCCCCAGGCGCTGCCTGCTGCCGGCATCCGCATCTTCGCCTCACAGCTCCACACACACCTGGCAGGGAGGAAAGTGGTGACGGTGCTGTCACGGGACGGCAGGGAGAGGCAGGTGGTGAACGCCGACGGCCACTACAGCCCTCACTTCCAGGTACGGTGCCGTGGCGGTGGGTGGCACCCATGGGACACCCCATCCTGCGGGCACAGATGGGTACCGGGGCACGGCACCGCTCCGACCCGGTGCCTTTTTGGCCTCCCTCGCAGGAGATCCGCATGCTGAAGGAGCTGGTTGCAGTTTTTCCGGTGAGTGGCTCCAAAAATCGTGGCGGTTTCCAATCAGCGTGCTCCCGGGGTGGCCCCGCAGGGGGGACGCAGCCATGGCACCACATTGGGTACAAGCTGGGCAATACAAAATGTTCCTAAGTGGATTTTTTTAAGGTGCTTTAGCCCGGAGGAAATTCTTAGGAAGTGAGAAAAGTAAGAAACACAATTTCTGGGGTATGGCTGTAGGGAATCTCCCAGGGGGGTGCACGGTGAGCAAGTGCTGGGGGGCACAGAGGCTGCCTGTGGGCTTGCACCACCAAAGAGGGTGGAGGTCTGCTGTGTTACGGATTCACCCATCCCCATATTTGCTGACTGGGAAGGGGGAACTTTGCACCTTCCCACACCCCCGTGTCTGCTTGAACCCCCCAGGGCGATGAACTCATCACAACCTGCACTTACAACACGGAGGACAGGACCAAAGTGACCATGGTGAGTGCGGCCGAGCGCATGCCACGGGGTCGGCAACTGCACCCCGAGGTGCAGGAAAGGAAGGGGGGACACGTGCATGGACTGGGGCTAAATCACAGCCAGAAGCCAGGAGAAGGGTGGCAAGGAAGCAAACCCACAGGACTGCAGTTCCTGCAGCTGGGATGCTAAGGTGCTAATCGAGAAGTCGCGCCTGCCACTCCAATTCCCATCACCAACCGTTCCGCTGGGTATTAACTGTAATTAAAGAGAAGTGGCGTTTTTTTGACAGCGCGTGTTATTCCTTACATAGGCAGAGAAAAAAAAAAAAAGGAGCCTGTCAGAGGTACCATCACCAGGGACAAAGCTAAATATAGCGGAGGGATTACAGGGAATCTGCATTTTAATGTAAACCACACGTTCCAGCCTGAAAGCCTGTCCTTGCACAAAGGGCGGGTGGGCAGATGAGCCGAGCGTGCGTGCACGTACAGGGGGGAGCTCTGTGCCCACGTACCCCTTCTGCCCCTCCTGCTGCCCCTGTGGCTCCGGCAGCGCCGAGCTGGACCCCGGCACAGTCGATGTCTGGGGGTAGACGTGGGGGCTGCTGCCCGGCGCTGCCCCCAGCCCACCCCTGTGTGTGTGTGTGTGCCGCAGGGCGGGTTTGGCATCATGGAGGAGATGTGCGTGAACTACGTGCACTACTACCCCCAGACCCAGCTGGAGCTCTGCAAAAGCGCCGTGGATCCGGGCTACCTGCACCGGTACTTCAGCCTCGTGAACAGGTACAGAGCGGGGCTGTGCGAAGGGCTGTGCCCTTTGCTGGCAATGCTGGAAAAAAAAAGTTTCAAAAAATGGCTTTTCAGGCCCTGGATATGCAGTGGTGGTGCCCGGGGCTCCCGGGGGGTGCAGGTTTTAGGGAGTCACGTGCTGGGGCACGGCTGGAAGGAGTCCTGCCCTTGCCTTCCCCCAGAGCAAGCATCAGATCAGGGCTGTTAGGGCTGGAGGTAGAGGGGATCGCAAGGAAAAGGAGACCTTTCTGAGTGTGGAACTTCCCTGTAAGGCCCAGTGCAAGGCAGTTCTGTCTGCAAAGTACGATTTGTAAGCCCAGGCAGGCACCAACCACCCTGCTGGAGAAGCAGGCTGCAGACCATCCGCCCCTGGCGAGAGGGTGAGGTGCTGACCTTGCACAGGGCATCCTAGGCGCAGGCACACTGGGTGGCCCCGAGTCTTCCCCCGAAGGTGCCACCCATGGCAGGGTTTCCTGCTGCCATGCGCAGCATCAGGAGCCTTCCTGGGTCCAGCTTCAGGCCGGGAGGAACGTGGCACATCCAGCCCACCTGGCTGCCTTTCAGCGTGGCATCTCTCCTGCTCAGGTTCAACGACGAGGAGGTCTGCACGTGCCCGCAGGTCTCCGTCCCACAGCAGTTTTCCTCCATCCCCTGGAACACCTTCAACAGAGACGTGCTAAAATCCCTCTACGGCTTCGCCCCCATCTCCATGCACTGCAACAAATCCTCGGCCGTCCGCTTCCCGGTACGTACAGCTTCACCACCCAGGGCTGACGTGCTTCATGGCAAACCTCCAGACCAGGGCTAAAACCTCCTCAATCGGCTCCTCGATGGGCTGGGGACGAGGCTGCACCCCGTGGCCCCAAAGCAGGGGAACCCCAGCACCAGCAGCACTTAACGCACCGTGCCCCAGCCGCCAGCACGCTGGGTGCGCTCGGGCGGATTCAATTAGAGGATGTGCATTTGCATAAAGCGATTTACTGACATCTTGGAGCAGCCCCGAGTGTTAAAGCAGGGCTATCTGCAGAAGCAAGGAGAACTGCGAGGCGATTTTACAGGATTTGGGCCAATTACGTCAGGTCCCAGCAGAGCAAGCTCATTACGCACTGCATCTGTGCCATCTCCAAACCTGGAGCTACAGCAAGGCATGAAGGATACAGGACCACAGGAGCTTAAAAAAAAAAAAAAAAAAAAAAAAATACAACAACAAAAAACCCAGGCCCAGTGCTGACGTTCATGACATTGATGATGATGAAGATTTAAAGCCACTGATGGTCCCTATCACCATCAGTTCCTGATGCCATTCATCAGTGCAATGAGCTTATATGATAAGTTGTTCCGTGCTGCCCACTGCAGTGCTGGAGGACGCCGAGCTGATGGTGAGGAAGACCATCAGCCTTCCTCCCAGGTAAAACCCCAGGTCCAGCCAGGTCTGCCCCAGGGGGAGCAGGATCCTTCCCCTGCCAGCCCTGAGCCTGGCTGGCACCAGAGACCCTCACCCCCCGGCCGTGCAGAGCCTGGAGCAGCGACAAAGGAGGCTCGGAAGTTTTGTGCAGCAGCAGAATTATGAATTAAGCCTCTTAATCACAGCCCTGGCAACTGTGCGAGTTCAGAGGGGGCTGGGGGCGGCTGGGAAGAGGCTGGCGGGGAGCAGAGGCGATGCTGGCATGCAGCGAGGGGGGCAGGGTGCTGAGCTGCCCCCCCGCTCCCTCAGTGCGTTCGGAGCGAGCTGGATTTCAAGACGTCTCATTTATTCCGCAGCATTTCTGCCAAGAGAAAAGCACCAGCTTCTAATTAAGCGCACGCATTTCTGCAGTTCAGTGATCCCAGTCCTGCCCAGCTCTCTGCAAGGACGTGGTGCTGTTAATTATTTAGCAAGCCCCTTCTCGCACCGAGGTGCCACTGTGAGCGTGGTGGGATGTCACCGTGCCAGTTCCCCGGGATCCCAGCTCTCTCCCACACCAAACCCAGCCCCACAGCCCCACCAAATGCCCCCAGTGCCCTCCCAAAGCAGGGGCTGGGGGAGATCTGCAGGGCATGGGGGAGATCTGCAGACCCCAGCAGATGGGCTCCGGGCTGGGGCAAACCTCGGGGCAGGCACAGCCCCAAGCCCCCAGATGCTCTCCTAAGCCTTGAGGTTGCAGAAAAGCACTTGGTTCTCCAGCTGGTGCCCTCCTGCCATGCTGCCCTTCTCTGATTGCTGCGGGAGGGGCTCTCTGCCCCCTCCACCCTTCACAGGGTTTCCAGGTGCAGGTGCGAGCTCTGGCCTGATTTGCTTCGCACACTCCACGGAATTTCATCTGAAAAGATGAATCCAACTTTCTTCCCCCTGCTGATGACTCACGGCCCTACCTCTCCTCTCCAGCCCGCCCTCCTCCCGCTCCCGCTGTAGCTCTGCCTGTCTCTGATATTTCTGCACGAGCGAACAGACGGGAGCCCCCTGCCCCTCACCAGACCACCGAGTCACGCAGGAGACAAATCCTGCCCTTCAGGCTCTGCCCTTTGCATGATCTAACCCCGGAAAACTGCTCCTTGCAGGCAGCACCCCCAAGGCAAGCAGCACTCATGGTGCTGGAGGGTTTGTGGTCACCTCGAGCCCCGATGGCCGTGCCAGCCCCTCCTGGGCTCGGCCCGGCTGCCACCTCCCTCGCCCCCAGCAGCGGCTGCGCACCAGCGACCGCGCTGGCACGTTGCAAATGTCACCTCCGAGCCAAGCTCCCTGCCAGCAGCTGGCAAACAGCCTGGGCTGAGAGCACGGTGGGCTGGTGGGGCTCACCGCTCCTGTGACTCGGTGGGGAACGCGGTTTTGGGGCGGAAGCTCCCTGATGGTGGCGGCTGCGTGCAATATGGTGCAGCGCGGACATCTGCTCCGCTGCTGGGATGCGTAGGTGCTCCTGCAACACAAATAATTAGCGATGTCTCATGGGAAAACATCCTGGTTCGGGTTCAAAACGCTTCCCAGCGTTAAAGATCACGTCGTTTTTACATGCACGGAGAAACGCGGAGCGGCCAGGTGCCCGAAAGCCTCGGTCTCACGGTGCCCAACTCTCTTTGCAGGGCGAGTGGGAGAAGCAGCCGCTTCCCAGCATCACCGAGACACTGCGGGAGCCTGGCCCTCACTGCCCGCCTGCCCCGGGGCCTCATCCTGCTGCCTCCGTGCCCATCAAGCTGGGTGAGATCAAGAGGGTCTGAGCCGATTCCTGGTCCCCCTCGCCGTGCCAGCACCGCGATGGGATGCGCCTCTGCATGGTGGTGGCACGGGTGGCCACGGGGAGCCTCGTCCCATCGCTCCCCCCATCCCTGCCCCAGCTCCTGCCTCCACCCAGGGGGTTTTTTAGGGCTCATCCCTAGCGGTTCAGAAAGTACTCCGGGGATGGAAAGCGCTATATTTAGTGCGTTATTAGCAAGCCCGGCTCTGAGTAATGCTGCTTTCCGCCCCCAGAATAATAACAGGGAGGTTTGCTATTGTGCCAAACCCAGCGCGGCCCCAGGGAGGGGGGGGGGGAGAGAAACCTTGCTTCCCCGCAGGGAAACTGAGGCACGGAGCAAAGAGCAGCGTGGGAGCAGCACGCGAGCCTTCCTGGCACCCCACGGGCCCGTCTTGTTCGGGGTGGCTCTGCGGGGGCTCTCCCACACTGACACCCCCAGGGGGGACGGAGGGAGGGAGGGAAGGATGCCGCCCGCCGCAGCCCCCCCGCCGAGCTCCCCCGCGCCGGGGATTATTCGCCTTGACGAGACCAGATGCCAATGGACGGGAACAAATGATACGTGTGTGATGGGATTTCGAAAGGGGGAGGGATGGGGGGGAAGGGAAATGGGGGGAAAGACAAACCTTTGGCAGGAAAAACGACTGCGTTCAATACCTACTTGTGAAATAAAAAGGAAAAAGGATGCTTTTTGCTGTCAAGCTGCAAAGGGAAAACACTTGCTTGGACCAGAGGAAGGGTCCAGGGGATGCAGGAGAGCCCGTCCATCCCAGCCAGCCCCTGTGCCTCCGTCACATCCAGAGGCTCCCCTTGCAGGGACCTGACTCGCTCGGTCCATCCTCAATGAAGGCTGGAGCTGCCCTGCCCGCCCCTGCTCCCCAGCACCATTGGTATCCCGTTGTTTTGGGGACATCCTCCATGGAGAACACGACCCTACACAGCTTATAGGGTGAAAGCTGTGGGTTCTTGCAGGAAAATACCATTGTATTATCCCAGACATGTGGTTAATCCTGGCACAGGGGAGGCATCCCCACGTAGCCAGCGTGAACCTCATTTATTAGGACAGACAGACAGGAGCGCGGCCATCCCCGCCTCTGCCTTCCAGCTCGAGAGCACCAGGGAGTGCAATCGCCTCCCGTTGAGAGGCGAACTCACCCCGGGTTGGTTTTTTAACATTTCCAGCGAAACCAAAGCGTTTGAGAGTTCAAACTCTCGCCCGTGGCGCTTGTTGCGCGAGGCGAAGGAACTGAAATTGGCTCTAAAGAGAACAGAAAACAAGCGAACCCAGTCGGAGGGAACGAAATGAAAAGATGCCGTGTGATTATTTCTTCAGGCGGGTGAAAGCCGCGCTGGAGACGAGGCCCTCCCTGCGCTGCGGAGGATGGAGCCCGAGTCCCTCGCTGCCTGCCATCGTTTGTGATTAAAAGAAGCTGGGGAGAGATGGAGCACCGCAGCCGTGGGGGCTCTGTGTGCAGGGCTCAGCCACAGGGCCACCAAAGGGACCACGGAGCCACCAAAGGGACCCCGGACCTGTCCCCTCCTGCTCCCCATGAGGGCAGCTGGGGGGGGGTTCCAGAGGCTGCCTGCCTGCATGGCACAGGGGAACAGCCCAGAGGGGACACGGGTAAAAACTTCCCAGGGAAAGCAGACACGGGCCAAAACGTGTCAGACTCTCTCTCCAAGCTCAGAGGATGCACACATACACACACAGAGCAGGGCACCCAGATCCAAACAGCAATCGCCTTTGGGGTTTTCTTTTATTCCCTGGGGGTAGATGAGAATCTCCCTGCAGCTCAGCATTAAGGGGCTGCACGGCCCCGCTGTGTTTTCCTCATTTCAGAAGCAGAACGCTGGCACAGGCCAGCAGCACTCCCCCGGGCACCAAGTGCTCTCCCATTCCCAGGATCCACAGAAAAAAAAAAAGTGAAACTTGCTCTTGCATTGCAGCAAAAGGAAAAGGTCCCTTGCATGGGTCTGGGGAACGTCAGCCCTCCCAGCTCCCTGCCGCACACCCCAAAACAGCGCCTTCAGCACCACAAACAACACGCGAACAAGAGCCAAAAGGTTCAGCAGCCCAGGCTTAGCTTTTAAAGGCACTTAGGTGGCACTTCCCAATCAAGCCAATGGATGTTGGTGCTTAAAATCCCTTTGGATTTCATGATTTCATGGTGCAGAGCAATCCTGCAGTGGGCAAAGCATCCCCTGTGTGAGCCTGGCAATGGCCCTGTGCCCCCTGCCCCATCCCCCGGGGGATGCTGAGGGACACCCGCCTGTCCTGGACTGCTGACCCTGACCCCTCAGTTCACCCCACAGCCAATTTCCACCAGCACAGCCGTGACTTGCTGGGAAATGCCCCAAAAAACCCACGTGAGAGCCCAAAGGGCAGAACCAGCCCTGTGCCCCCCTGCACCCCCAGCAGTGGGTGACAACACGGTGACACTTGCCAGAGCAGGGTCAGGAGCAGCAAGAACACAAAGGGACGTCAGATTTGGAGGCAACAGTCGTATTAATGACAGAGAGATGGTTTAGAAAATTCATTTCCGTGCAGCATGGAACTACATTTTGGGGGAAAGGGTTTCCAGCAAAGTCAAAAATTGAAACCATTTCACTTGCAGTCAAGCAAAACACTGTTTTCAGGTCAATTAACCCACAGGAAAGAACTATTGCTCTAGTGGTATTGCTTCATTTAGGGAACCTGGGAACAAAATTGTTGGGCTCTTTGGGATCTCTTCCATTTCTTCCCCTTTAATCTGGACCAAATTTGCTCGATGAGTTCACTGCAGGGGTTTGCCCAGCCCTCCCTGCTGGGGCAGCAGGGTCTGGGGATTTGGTCGGTAGCTCCAAAGGGCTCCCCCCTTCCCCATCCCCATCCCGGTGTCCTTCAGTAAATGCCCTTCACTCGCTTGTTCTCCGGGTCAAACGGGGACTTGGTGTGTGCTCGGGCAGGGTAGCTCACCCCCATCCTCTCCAGCTGGTAGCTGCCACTCTTCACGAAATCCAGCGAGACCTGCAGGGCAGAGCCACACCAAACCCCCCCGTTATGCACTGCGAGGTGCTGGGGGCCAGCAGCCCCCTGCCACCCCCTGACCCCATTGCTGGGGCCTCCCTGTGCTCGGGGATGCTCCCCCCCCCCAACCCTGCAGATGTGCTTTCTGCTGAAAACCCAGCTCTGCCATCCCAGGAGGATGCACGGAGAGGAGGAAAATAGGTTTTAAAAGCACCAAAAAAAAAAAAAAAAAGAAAAAAAAAAAGAATTCAGTTTTTTTTTTTCTTTTTTTTCCCCCTTTTTCCTGGGGATGTCCCTGCTGCCGTGACAAGCCCAAGGCGTCCCTCCTGCAGCACCAGGCAGTGCCGACGTCTGAGACACCCCAACTGAGGGCAGGGTCCTGGAGCAGCTCCCGCTCCCCTCCCGCACAGCCGACGCCTGCCGTCACGGTGTAAATCAAGCGGGAGTTATCGCAGGGAGCGGAGAGATTAAGGCTGCACATTAACATCTGCTTAATGAGCGCTGCTTCCCGCGGGCACAAAGGAGCTGCCAGGGCTGGGGCCCCGCAGCGCAGCCCCCTGTGTGCAGAACTGCTCCCCGTGACACCGAGAGCTGCTGGCCCCACTGCTGGCCCCACCGCCGGCAGAGATTTCCCCATGGCAAGTGCCTGAGCAGGGAGAAGCACTCGATGTGCCCAGCAGGATGCTCTCAGCACCGCTCTGCTGCCTCGCTGCAGGCAGGAGGGGACCGTCCCCGTGCCACCTCCATCCTGCCGCCTCCGTCACGCTGCCTGGGGCAGGCGGGGGCGGCCGGGAGAGCGAGATGTGACAGGGAAAGGATGGGAAAAGAAAAGAAAGGAGAAAGCCTGATGTAGGGGAAAGCATTCACCGTGGCAGGAGAGGGGAACTGGCTGCAGACCTCACTGCAGCACCCAGCCGGGGCCCCCATGCTGCGGTGGCCGTCCTGCTCTGCAGGCACCTGCTGCCACTTCCCAGCCTTACAGGGCACCTGCCTTCCCCACAGGGACAGCCTGACCCCCCTAAATGCTCCCTGAAACACTCCTGCACAGCTCCCCACAAGGAACTGAGCAGCCCCGAGTCCTGCGTTCCCCCCACGGTGCGTGTCCCCATCCCTGTCCCTGACGTGTGCTGAAGCAGGGAGACGAGGAAGGTCCCCCTGGGGGGCTGCAGATACCCCTCCAACCCCACGCTGCTTGATTCGGGAGCCTTGCGCTGACACAGGATTAAAAATCAAAGCATGCCTGAGGATTAAAGCACAAACATATGTGCTGTAATGGGGACAGCCCCCGGGCACGTCACCCCAAGCCCTCTGTCCCCACGCAGGCTCCCCGACCTCTGTCCACAGCACGCCGCTTAATGAGGGCACCTTATTTACACCCCGGGAGTCTCGCGGGGTTAATTAAGAGCCTACCGTGCTCTTACTGGGCTGTAAAATAAGTTAATTCACCACTGCAATTAAATACTTGCTTGCAATTAACATCTGAGAGCGCGTGGGGGCCAGGCAGGGTGGCAGCCGGGATGTCACCGGCGAGGACATCGCCGCACCGAGCCGTGGCATCGCTCGCCCCCGCGTCTCACATCGCTGCCACGATGGGGGGGGGCACGGGGGGTGCCCCGTCTCACACCCCATCTGATGGCAATGTGCTCGTGCATATGGCTTCGAGCAGAAGCTCTGCGCTTCCCCCGCCAAGCCTGGGGCAGGCGGCGCCGCCCGTACTCACGGGTCCCCCCGCGGGGTCTCGGATGTAGCCGTAGGCGATGGTTTTGTCGATGGCGAACCCGAAGTCTGCCCGGCGGACGTGGCCGACCACCTGGCCGTCCCTCCAGATGGCCTCCAGGCCGAACATCGGCACCTTCCTGCGGGGCCAGAGCAGAGCAAACGTTGGTAAATGCTGAGCTGGGAGCCCACAGGCCAAGGGGAAGGGGCTGGAGGAGAAGCCCAAGAGCTGGGGCTCCCTCCTGGCGCAGGGACTGCTGCCCCAAAGCCCCCCCCATTCCTTCACCAAGGCCCCTCCAGCCCAAATTGCAAAGCCTCCCACTGCTCTGGGTGAAACAAGATAAACCCCCTCCCTGTCGCACCGCTTCCAGCTTCCATTAACTATCTAGCGGAGAATACGTGGTGGGATTTAAATTAGAGACGTAATTAGAGCACGGAAAACAGCCGAGCGGGCTGACAGCAGAGCTCCGTGCGCGCTCACAGGGTGCGGGGGCTGGATGGGGAGCGCTGCGGGTGCTCATCCTGCCACGTGTGGTGCTGAGCGGCGCGGAGCTGCCCCGCCTGTCTGTACTCACTCGTCGGTGGTGAAGCAGACAAGGCGGCGGAAGATGCCCGAGGATTTTTGGGCTTCCACAGCCTCCCGGCCCAGGAAGGGGATGCCGGACTTGAGCTTGCAGGTGAAGGCCAGGCCTGCTTCTAGCGGGGTGTCGTCGGGGCGCAGGTCTGCGTGCCAGTGTCTGTACCCTGCCAAAAACAAGCGTGGGCCTCCCTGCCTTGTCAGCAAGCCCGGGGTGAGCAATTCGGGAGACCAAGACACCAGCCCTGCCTGTTGGCCACCCCTTGGGTCACTTGGCCTTGGGTAAAGCACCCTCAAGAGGACCCGCAGGTGGGGATGTCTCAGCGGGCAGCACGGGGCCAGCTGCACCCCAGATCTGGGCAAACACCATTTGCCTGGGTCCCTGAGCCAGAGGCAGAGCACCAGGAAAGGCAAGCTGCCAGGAAAGCCCCAAACCTTTCTCGATGCTGAGGCTGTCGATGGCTCTGTAGCCGGCGTTGGCGATGCCGTGCCGGGCGCCCGCCTGCATCACCGCCCGGTACACCTTGACGCAGTCCGCCCGGGGCACGTGCAGCTCCCAGCCCATCTCGCCGACGAACGACAGCCTCATGGCACGGACCTGAAAAGCACAAAACCCCCAAATCCCTGGGGATGGAGCGGGGCTGCGCAGCCTGGCAGGGGCTGCTTGAGCCCTCACGGCCTCACCGACCAACCAGGGTGAAAGCCGGCTTGGCCGGCAGCGTTGCACTCATCCTGATTTCGTGCAAGGCTTTTCTTTGCTCTCTCTTGTGCCATGTTCAGAGTGAATTTCTCAGCTCTGGACAAGCAAAGCTTCGCAGCTCAGAACCACAACTAAGAGGCAAGTGAGCCCAGAGCCCGAGTCTCCCTCGGTGCCCCACTGCTCGCTGCTGTCGCTGGGGTCGCAGAGGGACACAGAGGACAAGGTCCCCGCGGTGGCAGCCAGTCAGGCTGCGGTCAGCAGTGATGCTCCCTGCACCAACTGGGCCTTTGTCTCCCTCTGCTGATCCAGCTACACTGGAGGAAAGCCTGTGGGCACTGCTTATGCTGCATCTCCCCAAATCTGCTGCATTGCCTGTCAGATGGGGAGACATGTCCCCAGCGGGACTTCGGGGCTGTTTGTCCCCCAGGGATGTGTCCCGCTCCAGGCGCCCAGCAGCTGCATGCTGTCACCCAGGGGCCGAGCCCAGGGTCCCCATCTGCACCCTGCTCACCCCACAGGGATGCTCAGGTTCCCCCTGCAGACACCGTGCCCCATAGCGATACTCTTGGCAGCCCAATTAGCCAGGGACTGAATGCACCAAACCCCAAAGAGGGATGAGAAGATGAGCACAGCTTGGTGCTCCTCAGTGTTCCTTCCATCCCTGCCTGCCTGCGCTCCCCAGGGACAGGACCCACAGAGGAGCCTGGGGCAGCACCATGATGTCCTGGCCCTGCTGATATCCCCCCTTCTCTCCCAGGCAGGCAGAGATGCGCCCTGCATCACCCCATCCCATAGCCCCATCGAGCTCCTCTGCGCTCCCAAAGCTCCCCAGGCTGCTTGGGGCCACCCCAGCTTGGGGACATTCCCTGGAGATACCCCTGGAGGCTCAGCTCTATTTCCCTCTGGTTCATCCCTTTGGCTTCATGGCTTTTTTTTGGGGGGGGGTGGAAGCAGAGAACTCTCCGGCCCTTCGGGGAAATCTGGGTGCCAGCCGTTTGGTTGGCACAGCCCCGGGTGGGAAAGTAAGGGCTGGGCTCTGCTTCTCCTGCGGGTCTCCGCCAACGTCTCCTGGGAGCAGGCGTTCCTGGTAGGTTTCAAACGGAGCTATGAAATAGCATCAATTTCCGAGCCTTTGAGCAGCAATTCAAAAGCGTTTAAGTATTCTAGAAAATGAAAACCTGAGCTTTACCCCGCAATCCAGCAGGGAAATTCAACCGGGGTCCTTTCGCTGCTGTTAAATACAATGAGAGACGCTATATATAAATTCGCAAACCAATCGGTAATTTCCAGAGTCATTAGCTCCGCGGGAATTCTCCTTTCACTCCAGCTGATTTTGCTCAACTCCTGAGTTAATGCACAAAAACCTCAGCGATCGCTTTTTAAAGATGCCGGGTTCGGTTTAACCTCGCTGGAAGGCGATAACGTTGGGGTGGGCTTCAGCTCCCGGCCCCCAGGTGCCTCCCTCCTCCTGTCCCTGCTCGTGGTGACTTCGAGGGCCCAAAGGTGCCCCCCCCGAACGATGCACGGCGACCTTACAGCTACGGGAACACCCACATACAGCAGCTGAATCCTCTGCGTGCCGACCTGGGTTGCCCTCAGGCTTACGGGGTGACTGCTCCGACATCAGCGCTACCGAGCACTTCAGTACAGCTGTGTGAGAAGAGCTCACCTTTTTTTCCCCCGCAGAACTTTAAAAACCAACTACAACAAAAATCCTACACTTCGCAGCCCTGCAAAGAATAGAAAACAGTCTGTTTTCTCCTTTAATTCTGTGCCAGAATAATATTACCAATTTCACAATAAACTGCCTGAAAATTCATGTGCCTCTCCTTTCTGTCTCTGCTCAGATGCCTGCAGTTCAGGTGCTGGCTCTGCCTGGGAGGGCACGAAAGCTTTTTCTTTTCTATCCTTTCTTTCCTTTTTTTTTTTTTTTTTTTTTTCTTCTCCATAAAATCAGGGCATTTACACTCAAAAGAAGCCCTAAGATTTCTACCAGCCGTTTCTACCTCGCAGGACTGGATTATTTTTCTTGCAAACTTGAAGCGAAATGCAAATAAACCGATCACACTCCTGCAGACAGGAACATTCATACACCTTTCAGAGGGCTAAGTAGATTATTACAAGATGTTATCGGCTTGCCACAGACGTGACAGGGAGGACGCGGGGAGGATTGCAGCTCCTCGGCGGTGACAGTGACGTATGGCAAGTGGGACAGCCTGCAGCAAGGCCTGGCCTTCGTGTCCCCCACGCCACTGTCCCCTCCTGTATGCTGGATACACAGCGGGTTTTGGCCCCTGTGTGGTGACATTTTAGAGGATTCATCCGAGTTCAGCAAAACCTGTGCCTTAGTTAAAGTGCCCTAAGCCCCGGCTAGGCTCTCCCTCACAGTTCAAGCAGCCTTAATTTGATTTAGCAGCAATCCCTTCAGCAGCCAGCTGCAATCGAATTAAAGCCACTTTAATTCCGAATGAAAAGTGTCCGCGTGCGGTTTAACCCAATTTCACCGACATCCCAGGCCTGCCTCCCACTCCCTGCTCTCAGCGCCGCACCTCCAGGAGGATGCTCGGGGCTACCAGCCTGGGCAGGGGGCAGTTAATTTTGCCTTTAATTAATTAAGGCTAAGAACACATCCAGACAATTTTCTCACTTCCTTTCTGATGTTATATCAGGTGCCCTGCTGTTATTTTCTTGAGTCCCCAGATTTGGAAAGAACTTCAGTGAGTTCAAAAATTGCGTTATTCCCTACAACGCTGTCGAGAAGCACAATGAAGGTTGTTTTTTTTTTAATGCTACGCTCACTGTAAAGCCAATTCTGGCTATTTGGAGAACTGGTATCATCCTGCTACTTTATATAATCAGTTTCTAAACCTCAGAGGGCATTCTTAACCAAGATTTCTACTCACACGGGCTTAGCTTGTATTGACTGCGTAGGTCATCAAGCAGATGAACACAAAAACGACATCCTGTTTCTCTCACCGTCTTGGGCAAAACCAACATCTGAACATATACTGGCTTCCCGTGTGCCAGGCAGCAACGATAGGCCTTTTGAATTCAGAAAATCCTCTGCAACACAGCTCCCCCGGGGCACGCAGCGGGGCTGGCTGCCACCGGCACCCCAAGGCGCTTCCCGTCCCCTGGTGCTGGCCCCGTGGGGCTCAGCCCCAGGTTCTGGCCATCTCTGCGCTTGCATAACCGCTGACGTGAGCCCCGAAGTCTCGGCAAATGCAGGATGATCTGCGCTGGAACGGAAAGCTTAAGGTTGTCAGGCTGTGCCTGTGATCAAATGCAGCGAGACGTCAGGCTCTGAGCCCTTGCAGGGAGCCGTGACACATCTCACATTAAATTGCTCCCCCCCATCTTTTTACTATTATTTTTTTATGGGGGGGGGGGGGGGGGTGTAGGAGGAAAAGGAAGAGATCTGGAGTGTCAGATAAATCTATCGCCAGTGCTCCCCCTAATCTGAGGGGGGTTTCTCTTGTTCCTCCACCACTGCTGCAAACCAGTGGCCGTGCCCAGAGAGCACCCAGGCACCCCCAGCTGGGAGAGCAGGTAAATGGGGAGGAAAACACCTTACTCCCATTGTCCTTTTTGCTCTTTTCCAACAAAAAACTAATCAACCAAGCAGGAAAAAAAAAAAAAAGTCCCCAGCAGCCCATTGCAAACTCCCAGCCTTGACAAGCCACGGGAGCTCACGTGCCAGCCACATCCTACCGTGCATCCTGCGGCCCTCACGAGTTTGTGGGTGGAGAAGGGGAAGGCCTCGTTGCTGAGGTCGGTGTCGAGCACTTCTTGGAGGACGGTACGGCTGTGGGGAAACAGCAAAGGGGCCGTGGTGAAAGGAGGCAGCTCACTAACCTGCTGCTGATGGCCATCACCCAAACGTGCTCTCCCATCCCAGCTTGCAGCCCCTCTCCCTCCAAACGGGAGCTAACGTGGGAAATCCCATTGAGGGAGCGGGGTGAGGACCAGGGGACGTGGGGCTGGGTGTCAGGGTGCCAGCTGGGGGGTCACGGTGCTCCCCCGCCTCACCTGAGCGGGCCCTGCAGGCTCATCATGCCCAGCTCCTCCGAGCAGTCGATGAGCTGGCACTGGAGCTTCATGTCCTGCAGCACCGCCGTGATGTGCGACCAGTTGTGCTGCGCCACCGCCCCACCGATGGCCAGGTAGTAGCCGTCCCCTGGAAGAAATCCCAACCCCTCAGCATCATTTTAGGCTCTGTGGCATTGGGATGGGGTGATGCTCAGCTGAGCTCAGGGCTGATTTTTGTCTCTGGATGCTGAGCTGAAACTGGGGGTGTCTCCAGCTTGCACAGCCTGGGGGAACCTCAAAGAACAGGGAGGTTAAATGATGCAGGGGCAAGGGGACCTTCGTGCTGATTTGGCTTGTGGGGCTCAGCCAGCAAAAGGAAAACCGAATGACCTTTAAAGCCTTAAAGAAGAAAGAGTAAACTGGGATGTGGGGCCATGCAAAACAGCTCTGGGAGCTGCCCAGTCGCTGCTCCGCTGTTATGCGTGGAGCTCCACAAGATAATGCCAAAGGTAGCGCTGTGCAGGGGCTCCTGCCTGCCACGGGCTGCAGCAGCCTCACAAAGCACCGTGCCCGCCTTCCCTTGCACGAGCTCTCCCAGCACCATGTGGCTTGGACACAGCACCTGCACCAATCCTGCTCTCTGCAGGAAACTCCCAGTTGTCCAAGCCCTGGAGATGCCTGGCAGTGAGCATCATGGAAGGAGAAAACTCTCAGTCCCTTGAGACCAACAGCAAAATCTCCTGATATATTTTGTTCAATATAGAATTAACATCGAAGTGTGGAGGGAGAAGAGAACCGAACATCGGAGCTGGGGGTGAGCCCATGCAGAGGGAATGGGGCTGCTGGGATGGGAAATCAAACCCCCACCACTGCAACCCCACTGGGGCTCAGGTTTAGGGTGGATAAGCAGGGAGGCGTGTGTGTGTGAGGAGGAATTTCATTTCTCTGCTAATCCTGGGCAACAGCTTCCCAGGGATGCAGTTTGGGAGCTGATTATCGCATGATCGATCTCCCCTCTTCCTTCCCCGCCACGACGAAATTGCTCTCTGATAATCTGTCATAACGCTAATAAGTGCGGCCACCTACTGTAATTGGAAAAATAGACTCGCTTCTATTAAACTCCTCCGGCACCCATCACACCCGGCAGCTCCACCATCCGCTTCCCATCACCCGGGGTTGCCCTGGATGGGAGGGATGCGGGATGGGCTGCGGGGTGGGAAGGGCTCACCGGCACCGTCCCCACCGGGATGAGGGTGCGATGGCACCGGGCACCCGCTGCAGCAGCACCTGGCATGGTGCTGGCAGTGCTGCCGGAGCCCAGCTCGGCGCCCTCCTCCCCTGCTGCTCCCTAATGTCATTTCTGCCCCTCGGGCTGGCTGCTCTGCTTCCTTTCAATTCCTCTTTACGGCAGCTGATAAGGGCTTTGGGAGAGGTCAGAGCAGCCAGCCCAGGCTGGAGAAACCCAATAAGACCGAGGAGCGGCGCAGGCCCCCGGCACAAAGGGGATAATTGGGTTACAGGCTGCCAGGGTTGGAGGTGGAAAAGCCAGGTGGTGCCATTAGGTAAATGCAATCACCCCGGTGCCTGCGGCCACGCGTGGTCCTGAGCCTGGTGAGGATGGAGGAGCTGCTGGTAGACCCTGAACTGAACCTGCCACCGTGGCCCCCTGTCCCCCCGATGCTGGGAGCCGAGCGCATCCCAGAGGGCTGCTGCCACGTGCCTGGTTTATGGGCACGATGAGGGTTGGAGGCACCAACCCTAACATCTGTGGTGCTCTTTCCCCTGATGCTCAGCTATTTAACTGCACTTTAGCTTATTCTGGGGGCTTGATGAAGCCCCGTGACCCTCGTATGAAAGCAGGGCCTCCCCCAGTTCTGCATTGCTGCTGTGTTACTGCCCCCCGGCAAAAGGGGCTGGAGGCTGACCTCTCCTGGGGCAGCAGCGGGAGAGCAGCCCCAACATCCCTCAGCCCTGCATCAGCTGCAAAAGCACACCCGCCCCCAGCACCAGGGGGTTTTACCTTGGAAGGCGGGGGCCAGGGGGGATCCCGGCTCCCCAGGGCTGATCCTGCTGACGGTCAGGTCGCTCTCCACGCCGCCGCGCTTGTTCAGCATGCAGGTGTACACGGTGGAGCCTGCGGGAGGGGAGACGGCTCCGCTGCCCACCAGCCCGCCCCGACACGGGGCAAGCAGGGGGAGCGCAAAAATTTGTCCTAATTCGTAAATAAACTGCCAGTGCCTTAGTGTGCTGTGCCCTACACTGTGTGCTCAGCACCAGAGACAGGAAAGAAATGCTTTTTTTTTTTCCCCTTAGGCTTGTATCAGCTCTTGGCTCAGAGCACACTTCCCACAGCACAAATAGGAGCAGGATCCGGCCTGCGGCGAGGACGGGCAGAGCGCTCGCTCCCACACCACTCCCACGTCCTCTGCTAAAGCAGCATTTAAAATTAAAGCCACTTTGGGTCCCCGCTGCGTGTTTTGGTTCAAGGTAGCATTTCCCAGCGGAGGCAGCAGGGGAGGCCTGGCGACCCACGGGTGGAGGCCGAGCCTTTACCTGGCGCTTTGCTCACGTCGGCGGTGAACAGCCAGTTGGCCGCTTTTGTTGCTTCGGGGCCAACCAGGTAGAACTTCCCGAAATAAGACATGTCGAAGAGAGCCAGGGCGTTCCGGCACGTTAAGCACTCGTTCTTGATCTAAAATTAAAGCAAACACACTGCTGGAGTCGAGGCGCGTTCCTCTCACTCTGCAAAGGGAGAGACGTGTGAAAGCCATTTACGTAAGGAGCCACGGCACCCGGACACGCGCCTGGTGCCTTCAAAACAGCCCTGAAAAGTCAGGGCTTAGATGTAGCACGTCTGGCAGGCTCCCCCATATGCCCAGTCCCATCCGTTACGTCAGTACCACAGTGAGAGCCATCAGTAATAAGTCAGATTTTAATCAAATTGGGAATTCCTTCCCCCATTTCCCAGCGGGCTCCCTCGCCCCGCAGCGCGTGCTGTTTATCTGGCTTTGGGGGCAAACACTGCAGATGGATCCGAGCTTCCCTGAGCTGGTTTCAGCTCCTTCCTTTGGGAAAGCAGCAACAAAATTCACGGGGCCTCTGGACCAAGGCTTCCAAGCACGAGGCATGCATTTTGCTTCATTTCTTTGGGGACATTTTGCCCAGTTTTAGGCAAAGCTCATAGTTTCCACCCCTCTGAGCCTCACCAGCTCTTTGCAGGGCTGCAGTGTTGCAGGGGCTCTGGTGCCTCCAATACCCCCAGGTCCAGAAACAACCCCTAAAAACCCCCCTGCACTCACGGTGTCATGATGGGGGGGGAAGTCGAAGGTGTACTCGTCTGCCAGCAGCTGGTTGTAGGCATAGTCCTTGTGGCGCTCCTGGCTGTAGGCACCGTAATAATCATAATCCAGGACCTGGGGGGGAAGCAGGAGGACCAAGGGCACTGGAAAGGCCCCTCAAAGCTGAGGGCTGCTCCCCATTTGGGGGAAATACACCTACTTTCAGGGCGGCATGTGTCGGGCACCGCACTTACCGGAGCTGCTCCCTTGGGGCTGAACCAGCCCGGCCGCTCCCAGCCGTGCCTCTCCTGGAAAACACAGCCCTGCCGCAGCAGCTCCTACTTGAGACAAAGAGAAACGGGAAGAAAAAGGTTAAAAACAGCCCTTTTCACCAGGCCCTCCTGTTTCAGCCAGCGGTGCCGAGGCTTTCCACCTCCAATGGATGCTCAAAACCCAACTCATAACCCTTTGGCTTTGGCAATCGGCAGCCAAACGGAAAGAAGGGTCACCAGCAGCCAAAAATCAGCTCCTTGGGTTGTCTTTTAAAAGAGCAGAACCCCTCGTCTGCCTACAGACTGGCTGGTATTTGTGCCCACCCAACAAGGGTATTTGTCTCAAGAGCATCTGACAGCCAGGAGCCCGGCAGGCCAGCCATGTCTTGTCTGCACGGCGGCACACAAACCGCTGGCTGAGGGATGCTAAATCCACACAGCACGATTCTCCCCAGTGCTTTCAAGAGTAATTATACAAATAGCATCCAAGATTCATATGGCAACCTTCTTGTTCCTCCTCTGTACTCTCAGGAAAATCTCTCTGCACGCAATTAATTAGGGATCCATTAAGATATTTTTGTTTGGTGCCTCCGTTCGGAAAAGAATAGATTTTGTTGAACATTTCAGAAGTGATTCAGTGTCTATTTATAAAACACAGCACATGTTCTGGAGCTGCATGTACAAATACCAGGCTGTCAGTCAAATGGGCATCGCCTATTAGACATGCTATTAAAAAATAAATTGCATCCTCGGTGACAGAAAACAACCGAGCTGTCAACCAAACATCGGGGGCCGGTGGGGAGGAATGTCTGTTGTTCTGCTCAAGCCTCTGCTCGCCATCGGGAGAGGGATGCTGTGATGTGAATCCGTTCTCAGGGGGAAGGGGCTCGGGAATGGTGGCTGCTCCCTGGCAGGATGGGGCCACCCTGGGAGCACTGGGTGGTTTTGGGGGGCTCTGAGCCCTGCTCTCCACTCGTCCCTTGCTTTGTGACCTTCACCAGGCTCTTAATGCACCTCTGCAGCACACTGTTTTGGAGAGCGATGTGGGTAAGGCCATGCCTTGCCAATGCTTCAATGCGTCTATTTATTTATTTTATTTTTTGGCAGAAGCAGGGGCTGCCCTGAGGGTCCCTGGGGTCTCCTCACCTCGTGCAGGGGGTCCTTCCTCATGTTGCGCCCCGCCAGCGGCTCGTCGTGGGGGAAGACAACGGAGTAGTTCTTGGCATAGGATTCGTGGCTCCGCTCCCGGATCCAGCGGTTGTTGTCGGTGAGGGACTGGTGAAACCTCCTGAGGGGCAAGAGAGGGTGGCCATCAGGACAAGCATGTTGGCTTGTTAGGACCCACAGTGCGCCCCTGGGCATGGCCTCCCCAGTCGGAGGAGGTGGCTGCAGCTGCTGCGGTGTAAATTTGGGATCCCTGCTCTCTTTTTATGGATAGAAGAGCAAAGAAACCAAAAATCGCATCTTTTGCCCATCAAACCGCTCTAGCTCGTCCCTGTGGCTCTGCCCACTCAGTGCAACCCACAGGCCTGGTCCAGATGGATTTACCAGAGCTGGATACAGTCCTGCTGGGGGAAAAAAATAAAAAAAAATAGAAAAAAAAATATGTTAATTCTGCTCTGTTTCAGCATTGGGCCAGCCTCAGAGAGTGTCTCTTGCAGAGCCCAGCTTTAAATGCAGCCCTGAAAGGGAGCAAGCCGTGAACATTCCTCACATTTTTCATCCAATTCTCCCTAGACTGAAATATAAATAAAACCTAAAGCATTTTAAATTTGTTTGACATATTTTCCTTTTTCAAACTGAAAAGCTCCTTGAAGGAATGTGCCCATTCAGCATGTGCTGTGGGGCTGTTACCAGAGCCCTGTAACTCCCAGGCCATCACCTCTCGGCCGGTGCCACCTCTCCTGTCCTGGCTCTGGCAGGGGAACAGTGCCCAAATTGCCCAGAGCCCCTCTGTCTGCAGAAAGGCAGTCAGGCAGCAGGCAAAAGGCAAGACAAAATGTGATTTACAGGGCCTTTTAAAATCTAATTTTCAGGTTTCTTCCCCACTCGGTGTGTGTGGAGTAGAGGCGGGCAGCAGGGGGGTAGCAGGGCCAAGCGCTGCAAACTCTGCTGCCCCTCTCCCTTCTCCCACCTTTGCCTTCTCAGGGCACCCAAGAGGAGATTTTCCCAGCCCTCAGCTGAGCTCAGTGCTGGTGGCTGCTCCCCAGATTTTCACCCAGGCTGGGGCTTCCTAGGACGAAGGGGCAGCAGGGACCGGCGCTGCTCACGGGTTGCACTTTCAGGTCATTCCTCACCCAAGACCTGGGAGCTCCAAAATGCAAGCGGTGTGCCCCAAAAGCAGCCATGGGCAAGCCACAAGTCAGCTCCGTCGGGACAGCTTGCCCTGGCAAGTGTCAGGGGACATGTGGCAGGTGACACTCAGCGTGTCACCGGCACCCCAGGTGCCAGCCCTGGCCCCGTCACCAACACGCTGCATTTTGACAGCAGCGAGAGGAGCAGCAGCTGCCAGATGAAATATTTACAAGCAAGCGTTTTGAGAGGATAAATATTTAAATGCGCAGAAAAAGGAGTTATTTAAAGAGGAGCTCAGTAATCATCACCAAAATAAAATAAAAAGGACTGACATCAGCTTGACAACTCCAGAAAAGGTGAGACACCAAGAGGGTAAAACCCCAAGGAGCCGGGCTGTGTGTGGCTGTGATGCCCCAGGGGACAGCAGCGGGCAGAGCATCTCCTGCTGCACGTCCTCATCCCCATGGCAGGGATAGGAGGCCCACGGGGCTGCTGCCTGCTTTGCAACCCGGTATGTCAATGTAAAGCAAAATCCGCAATGGCTGGAGGCAGCGTGGCATGGATGGTGTTTAAAAGCCTTGCCCCAGCCCACACTCTTGACCCTACAGCTGTCCCTGTCCACCCGTGGGTTTCTCTCTTTGCTGCAGCCTTCCTCCCCAGGCTGATTCCATGTGTGGTTTGCCAGCATTGCCATCAACACAAGGGGATTTTATCAGCCTTGTCCCCAGCAAGCTTGTTGCTGTCACTAGCAGCCCTATAAGAAAGCCCAAACCCAATCAAACACAATCGAGCAAGTCAAAAGCAATTACAGAGCCAACATCTGCACAGCCAAAACCTCGTGGCCCATGTCGTGCTGCAGAGAAGGGAAGGTAATCTTTCTCCAGTTGAAAACATTACCCCTGATGATTAACTTAGAGGATTAGGCACAGCACTAATTGAACAACAACACAACCCAAACGCAATTACCCTGTCCTTTCTCATCACTGCAATCTCCTCGCGTCTGCTGGAAGCTGTTTGCGTAGAAGCGGAATGAGGCAAATGAGATAAACCCCACGTGTAAATTCATTAAAGCCGTGGGGCGTAATTGATTCTGGCTTCTGGGGGGGGGGGGGGGAACAGGGGCTGCAGCACAGACACTGCCGGACACCTGGTCTTGCTGCCGGCGCTCATGAGGTGCTCAAAACCCATCCCCTTGACCTCCCATGGGTGATGGGTGCCAGTGGAGCCCGCAGCCCGGAGCCTTGCCTGATGTCGTAGCCGTACATGTCCTTCTCCGGCCGCCCGTGGACGATCCAGTGAGCCAGCTCCTTCCCACAGCCGCCTCCCAGCATCATCCCTGCGGGAGAAGCAAGGACCCACATGAGGCCACAAGGCCAAGTGCCCCACGCTGGGATGCACAAGGAGGTATTTCTTGCTGTCTCTTACCAGCGCTGTTGAAGCCACAGCCAAGGAAGAAGCCGCGGACTTCTGGAGCTTCCCCCATGAGCGGCTTGTGGTCGGCCGTGAATGACTCTGGGGGACAGAGATGGGGAGCATCAGCAAGGGCAGGCATCTGGGACACACCACCTGCTTCAGGAGCAGGGATCCTGTGCTGGCCTCATCCTGCTCCTGCTCCCAAAGCGTATACATGAGTACATCTGTGTATTTCCTCCAGAAGCTTGCACACATGTACATGTATGCATGCACACAGCGCTGCCAGCAGCAGAGGCTGAGGCAGCTCCTTCACAGCCTTGCACTCCGCAGAGTGCCCTGCACCACCCCACTCACCACATCCCCAACAGCCAGGCTGTACTTCATTGCTATTATGATTTTTTCCACCTTCATTGATTTCTGCTGGAAAAAAAATGTGAATTTAAGCTGCTTGGCTCAGCTAAGGGGCTGCCATCGATGCTGCCCAAGGCTCCTGTGCTGACACCAGCTCAGGGGGGCAGGCCCCGCTCCCCGTACAGCCCCAGCCTGGTGCAAATCCCACAATAGGGAGCACAGAAAACACCCTGATGGAGACTTGCAGTGCTCCCCGTGTCAAGGTGATTTGTTCAGCAAAAGGTGAGGGAAGACAGAGCTGGGTCTGGTTGGCACCCGCAGCTGTGCCCAGCTTGGTCCCCCTGACCCCTGGCCTCAGGAGCAGGCAGCTCCCCCTGCGAAGGACGGGTTTTCAAGTGGGGTGAGTTGTTTTGTTGGTGAAATATTTACAGCAGAGAGGACTGAACAAGCATTTGCTATTTGCTTCAGTCCAGCCTGACTCAGCTGTTGCAAGCAGAGCAGCAGCTCGTCTGAATCCAGCAGAGGAGGAGCGCTGACCCTTTGGAGGTTACCCCCCTGCATTACGAACACCAGCCGTATATCTATAAGCTGTCAGCTCCCCGCTGGAGGCCACCAGCTCCACTTACACCACAGTTCAATCAAACATCAGTGCCCAGGATCACGGCCCCTGCCTCTACAAGCCATGTTTTACCCGCTGCGGGCCCTGCAACGTGCCCTACTTTCCCTCTGTGCACAGCCCAGCTCCGTCCCCAAGGGCCTCCAGGGTTTCCCTCTAAGTGCTTCAGCAAAAAGAGAAGATTTTTTTTCAGTATGTGGAGGATTTCACGGCCAAACCAACCGCACAGGGCACGGGTTCAACGGCAGCATCACCGCCAGCTGCCGGGGCTGCAGGACAGCGGTGCTGCTGCCCTTAACTCCGCATCACGCGTTGGGTGCACACCTGAGCAAACCTAACGTCATCGGCCCAAAAACCTGGAATCCCGTGGTCAAAAAAATAATACAAATCCCAGAAGAGCAGCAGACACTGCTTGAGAAAATGTTCTCCGTAACTCCCCAGGCCAGTGGCCCCAGTATCAGCTGTAAAGGCCCCCAAAAGGTCCCCACTTGGCTGCGAACCTTTGAGGCCCGGGGTGCAGCCAGGCAGCAGCTCGCTCCTATTCCTGCGGCTAGCCTGGGATGCCACCCCCAGGAAGGCGACACCATTGCAGCCCAAGCACAGGAGCTTTCCCTGCTCCTTCATTTCCAGCCTGCACCAACGCCTGCTGTACCCAAGTCCACTCCTGGGTCAGGCCCTGATCCTGCCAAGCCCCTGGGTGCTGGGGGTACGGCCCCAAACCAGCCGTGAGGCAGCCATGGACCTCCTGTGAGGTGCACGGCTGCCACAACGCTGCCACCGCCGCGTTACCTGGCCCACAGACGGTGGATTTAATGCCCGTTTTCTCCAGCACTGGCACTCTGTTGATGGCACCCTCGATGTGCTGCGTGAAAACATCCCAGTCCAGGTCAAAGAGGCCAAAAGAAAATTTCTCGGATACCTGAAGGTGGGAAACGGGAGTCAGGACACGAAACAGATGATGGCACGGGAGCATGGCCTCTTGGGGATGGCATGGATGGGTATCTTCACCTCCTGCTGCATCCCCTGGCAGTGTCCCTCCTCCCCAGGACAGAGAGACAAACCCTTGCTGCCCCAGAAAACCAAAAAAACACAGCCAAAGGGCTGGGGCAGAGCCTGAATTAAGGCACCTGGATAAAGGGACCCTGCGGCAGGGCAGGGGTGGCCTCCGAAGTCCCCCCAGCCCTACTCATCCTCCTCATCTCTTCACTACCTGTGCTCCTCGTGCCTCCACCAGGGTGGGCGCAGGGGATGCTCTGCCCTGCTGTCCCCACCAGCCGCCAGGTCGGTGCCCACAGGATGGGCTTTACATGAGCAGGGACACGGGGAGCTCCTTTCTGCACCCACCCTGAGGCCGTGGGTTCCTTGCAAAGCCTCTTTGCCCCCCCCGGCAGCTCTCACCTCCTCCCAGAAGATGGGGTTTGACTCATAGCCGCCCACGGAGAGGGCATCGCCTTGGAGACGGAGGTACACCGAGGCATCGTGATCGCGCACGTTCGGCATGTTCTGCAGCGGGGAGGGGGTCAGAGGGGGTGCGAGGGGTCAGAAGGGGATGAGAGGACCCCCCGGGCCCCTCACGTAGCCCCATTTCCATGGGGAAAGCCAAGCGGGGTGAGCAGACACCTGGACTGCATCCAGGCTTCATCACCCTCCGTGTCCCCGGCCCAGCTGGGGATTGAAGTTAGGTGGATTGAAAAGGAGGCACCGGGGGGTTGCAAGCTGCAGCTGGTCCTCCCGAAATCCTCTTTCTCACTGTGCTTGCACGGTCCAGAGGAGTTACTGGGACTGAAACCCAATCCCTGTAATTGTCCCTTCTTAAAATGGGGCCTCGGGGACTGCCGGCTCAGCCACAGCCCGTGTCAGTGGGATGGACACTCAGGCGGGTGTTACCCTCTGAGCCTTGGCACCTGAGGGAACGAAGGCTGCTTTGACTCCGAGCGGTTCTCTGCAGCCAGAAGGCGAGAACAGATTTCTGCGGCTGGCTTGGGAATGCCTGGAGAGCTACAGCTCTGCCTGGCGGGGACCTGGGCTGGTTCAGAGACTGTTTGGCATCTTTACGAACGCTGCTTTCAGACACCAAACACACCAGAGACCCTACAATAATGCTACTGAGAAAAAAAAAAAAAAAAAAAAAAAAAAAAAAAAAAAAAAAGGAAGAAAAATTATCTGCTGGTCATAACATTGTTAACTATTAAATAGGACTCTGATCAGGCAGTCAGCTACCAGGAGGAGCTGCAGGGTGCCTGCAGAGCCTGCCCCAGGTTTGTGCAGAGGGATGGGAAGGGGGGGTCCTGCGGGTCCCGGGGGGGCTGTCCCACCTCACCTGAATGCCCTCGATGCGCTCGGTCACCACGTAGGCGTGATGCATCGCCACCAGCGGCACGTGGACGCCCGCCAGCTGGCCCAGGGCACGTGCCCATACCCCTGCAGGGACACAGAGCCCGTCAGAGGGTGGCAGCCAAGGAGGTGGCAGGGGGACAAGGGATGAAGCAGCCCCCCAGCACCCAAGCCCCTGGAGCACAAGGCAGAGTGGCTCTGCCGGCCTCCCCGTACCAGCACAGTTGACCACGCAGGGGGTCTGGATGGTCCCGTGGGCCGTCTCCACCGCGTGCACCCGCTTCACCCCAAAATCGTCAGCTCTGACCTGGATGCCGGTCACAGGGCAGTTCTCTATGATCTGGGGATGGGCGAGGAGAAGCAGAGTCACGGCCAGGATGTCCCCACTCACCCGACATACAGCCCCAAAAGTGGGACAAGTGAGGCTGAGCAGGGTTCTGGCCCTGGCCGTCTTCCTTTCCAGTTACTACTGTTACCACTGAAAACAGCATTACTCTCAATTCCACCCCAAAACCACATCTCTGCACACCCACAGCTGCAGGGGACATTTGTTATTGGTGTGCCTTGCCCATGAGCTAAGCCCCGTGCCTAGGATGGGCTGGCAATCCTCACCTCGATGAGTTGATTGTGTTACCTGACCCTAAAACCCAGGAACCTGCCTTGTGCTCTGCCTCGTCTCGCTCCTAAAGGTCTTCTCTTCATCCTGGATTTTCCATGGGCTTATGGCCCCTGCCAGCTTTGTCACTGTGACCCCGAAAGCCATCAAAGCCCAGGAGCGCAGCATCCTTGCAGGGCAAAGCCCTGACCCTGCAGGAGCAGCTCTGCTCCATGTGAAAGGAAGGCAGAGGCTGAAAACTCCTCCCAGCATCAACAGGCATTAATTAGTAATTGCTAATTAGGAATTACCGTAGCACCTCTGGCAGCTGCTGCTCTGGCAAGAGTGGAGCAGGTGCCGGCAGGATCCATGGTGCCGTCCTTGGGGACGTAGAGCGTGCCGTACAGGTCGGTGACGTTCATCAGCGGGTACAGCTCCTTGGTCTGCGCCGGGGACAGGACGTAGGACTCCACGCCGTACACCTTCCCCAGCTGCCGGCCAGACAAGAAAATTGGGAGGTTAAGCAGGGAACAACAGCTTTGGCTCATCCTGAGCTGCTGGGGGAGTTGAGGATCCCCCCTCAGGACACGTTAACTCCCCAGTGCACCGCTGCCCCAAGGCAAGCCCTCCACCCAGGGCAGTGGGAAGGTCTGCAGAGCTTTTTTTAGGGCCATATGATCCCATATTCCTATTCAAGCTGCCTGTGCAACCCCGAAAATAATGCTACCGCTATCCGAAAGGGCAAAAATTGACAGCTGGATTTCATTCTGCCTGCTTTGCCAGCGTTTTGCCTGATTTCAACAGCCTTATGGAAATCAGGAGGCCACCAGGACACAAACGCCAAGTCCTGGGGGTGATGCCGGGGGGGCTGTTCCCTACCGACATGAGCCTCTTGTACTCGTCGAGGCGCTGCTTGTTGGAGGCGATGAAGAGCCCCCCGTTCTGCACCCAGCCCGTGTGCAGCCCCGTCTCCGCCGGCAGCTCCCGGCTGACCACGTCCCGCGTGTGCGCCAGCAGCTCCACCTCCACGTCGCTGGGACGAAGCTGCCACAGCAAACCTGGGTGGGGGACAGCCCGGCCGTGGGGCAGGCGGCTCTGCCCGCCCCCCCACCCCAAATCCCCCCATCACCCCAAAGCCCTGGGGACAGGAGCTCTGGGGGCCTCCAGCCCCCACCACTGGGTGGGTGTCACCCTGCTGTGGCACTTGCTCCATCTCGTGGCTGGCTCGGAGCTCTACAAATCATTGATCTTGATGTTTTTATTTTAAAATGAATGGGAGAACAGGGTTTCTGGTGGGGACTACCCCAAAAAGACACAAAACCCCCCAAATTCGCGTTGAATTAATCTCGCCTAGTTCCCCTCTCCCTGCCAAAGAAAATTGGCTTAAAAATAATAATTTTAAAAAGACTGGAAATAAACTGTTCAGTTATTCTCTGATCCTATTAAAAATATATAAAGAGAGAAAAAAAAAAGGGGTATGTTTTCTTAATGGAAAGTTAACCTGAATGGAAAAGTGGAACCCTGAATTCTCCACAATTAAAGCCCATCACCAGCCAACCCCCCCCCCGGCACACCCAGATCCCACCCGTGCCATGGGTGGGCTCCATCCACCTGTCCCCAGCTGTGGGGTCCTGTGTTACCCCCCCCCCAGGGCCCCAATCCCGATAGCTCACCGGCCGTGTGCCAGGTGGTGCCCGACGTCAGGCGGTCCCTCTCCAGCAGGACCACGCTGGTGACCCCCAGCTTGGCCAGGTGGTAGGTGGTCTGGCAGCCCAGGCTGCCCCCCCCCGACCACCACCACCTCTGCCGAGGGCGGTGGGGGCCGGCTGGGCCCCGTGCTCCTGGCGCCTTCCTCCCTCATCGTCTTCTGGTAGGGGACGTTCTTCTCCGCCGGGGGCCCCGTGGTGCTGCTGAAGGGCCGGGGGCTTCTCCAGGGGGCTGGCAGGCGGCGGGGGGCGGCCGCCCGCAAGGCGCAGCTGATGTAGGACATGTCGACCTGCGGAGCCCCCAAACACCTCGCCAGGGTGGGCAGGGGAGCCCCCGCCAGATGGTCACCGGCGGTGGCACCCGTGGTGGCATCGTGGTGCCATGAAATGGGTTGAGTGGCACCTGGGGCACGGCTTTGAGCCAGGCTCCTTGGACCCCTACCTGCGGGAGCCATGGTGGGGCTCCCGAACAGCCTGCAGGGGGGCCTGGCTTAAAAAGAAGGAGCTTGGAAATGCACAGGTCACGGCAGCTCCTGCGCCTGATCCCAGCCCACAGAAACCACCCCCTTTTTAATGTCTGTTTGTGTATTCAGGAGGCACGAGAAAGGAGCAGTGGTTGCTCTGTATCAGAAGAGGGCAGTGCAATGGCTGCTGGCGGGGACGGGGACAGATAAATGTCCTCCAGCCCCGTGCCTGGGATCCGGGGACGTGGCTCGGGGTTTGCTCTGGCTGCGTGGCTTTGGAGCAGCCGCGGCCCCACAAACAGCGGGCTGTAACGGGGTGGCACTGCTCTCCCTACACGAGCTGTGGCTGGGGGCTGTTGTGGAGCTTGTTCCTGCAGGACCCCGCTCACTGCCACCCCTCAGTCCTAAAAAAACTGGGAAATCCCACCCGGGATATCCCGCAGGAGTTCCTTGCCGGGAGGAAACCCACACCGGGTTCCCACCACTCACCAGCTCCACTCACCGGCGACGCTTGCTCTGCGTGGCGTTCCCTGCCGCGATGGCCGTGGGGCGCCTGCCTTCCTCCGATGCTCTCCTCCTCCTCCTCCTCCTCTTCCGCGCCGCTGCCGTGAAAACATTAACCAGAGCTGGAGGCGAGCGGGGCCAGCTGAGCGCTTCCCCTGCCCCGGCCAAGCTCTTACCCGCTGTTGTTCCTCCGCCACTCGCCGCCGAAGAAGAAGAAGTCAGGGGGAGTCTAGAAATTTGAAACGGAAGGAAATCCTCACTTTTCTCCCCAGATCAGCGCTCGGCAGAGAGCAAAGAGCCCAGCTGGGGCCAGGAGGGGCTCGCAGCCTGCGGGGCTCGCTCGGTGCCAGAAAGCAAACACAGCGAGCACGGCGAACATCTGACCCTCCTGCCAGAGTTCCCAGCAGTCACATTGAAAGAGCAGGATTAAAACGCTTTACGCCAGACCCGAGAGCCCAAAGCGAAGGTGGGAACACCGAAAAATTTCATCTAGAGGGGGGAGGAAAATAAAATGTTTCATTCAGCTCTCACAGCCCCAAGGTTTATTGCGCCTCCTGCCCAGGACTCACCCCCAAAATTAGGGCCTGTTTGGGCAGGAGGTGCAGGCGGTGCAGGCTCCCCAAAGGCGGCTCTGAAGGGCCGGATTCTGTTATCTGGGTGAAGCAGGGGGCGGGTGGAGCCGTGGCTGGGTCAGGGGCTGGTGGAGTTTGGGGCTGAGCAGCATCGTGTGCCCCGTGGTCACTGCCCAGGGGCTAAGGTTTGGGGGGCTCGTGGTGGTCTGGGGGGCTCATGGTGTTCAGTGGTGCCACCACCCCGGGAGCCACCCCCAGCTGTGTGCCAAATGCACGCCGTACGGGGGCTGCATCCAAATCGTCCCAGTTCATGAAAGGGTTGAACAGCAGCCAAGGGGGGGGGTAGCTGATCCAGAATTAGCCCAACACAGTCTCGCCTTTTATTTTAAAGACAAAACCAGTTTTTGTATAAAGACAGCCCGAGACCATCCAGACCATCCCAGCAAAGTAACCAAAGAGATGCGAACAAGTCAAAACTCCTGCCTGTGGTGGGGTGTTGCTGTCTGATGGGACAGTGCTGTCTTGGCAGCATGTCCTAATTACAAACACAGCCTTTGGGTTAGAAAAGACCCAGAACAAAGCAAGCTGAAGCATGCACTGAGAAGCTCGCCCTGCTCAGGATGGGGCAGAACACGGCCCTGACTCCAGAGCCTCCGAGCAGCGGGGCCCTGATGGAGCTGCAGAGCCAGACCGAGGGAGGTGAATTGTTTTTGGTGGTCATTATAGCATAGAGAGGATGTAAAACGTCCAATCCTTTTCCTGGAATGCTTAGATTAATTAGGAAATAAAGGGGCAGAGCGGTTTGCACGCGCCAGCTGGAGCTTTCCAGGTCACAGAATTATGGCTGATGCACATAGGGACTGCCCAAGCGTGCTGCGAAGGCTGTGGCTGCTCAGAGCGCGCACGAAGCCACAAGCACTTGCCATCACCGACACCAGAGCCTGCACAGAGCCCTCTTCACACTGCCCTGCCTTGCAGTATGAGTTTGGAGTCAGGAGAGCACTGCCACTGCGTGACACTGAGCAGAAAGCACCCTCGACCCCGCACAGTCCGTAGCGTTGCCGAGCTCCGACCTCGCCACCCCCTGCCTCAGTTTCCCCCACCCCGAGCTGTTAGGATCCTTTGCTCTGGGGTCCCAGCCAGCCAGCCCAGACTGCTGGTGCCCAGGGCTGCCCGTGGCAGGGAGCAGCGGGGCGGTGGAGGGAGGTGGCCGCACGCTGGCCGGCCACAGGCCACCGGGGCCATGGGGCGTGCTGGGGGCCGCGGCACGGAGCGGGAGCGGCTGTTCGCAGAGGGCAGCCAGCAAATGCAACCACCCCCCGGTGCCGTGTTTGCTCAGAGCCCCGATGAGCCCAGCTCATGGGGGAAGATTATGTCAGCAGCTGCTATTGCTGTAAAAAAAAAAAAAAAAAAAAAAAAAAAAAAAAAAAAAGATAAAATAAAATAAAACTTGTGTCTGGTGCAACCTCCTCCTCCCTCCAGGGTGCAAGCAGACAAGGGGCCGTGCAGGCTGGAGCCAGCTGCCAGCCGTGGCTGGAGGCTGGAGATTTATCGTCCTGTTAATGCCCTTGGGAAGGCTGCTCCTGGTCTGGTTACAGCGCCTGGCTGGACTGGGCACAGGGAATAAACGCCCCATTTATCCCCTCCATGCAGACCCCGGGGGGAGGTTAGATGGAGCTGATCGGAGCCGGCTGTCGCAGCACCCACCTGGCCGAGGCTGCTCCAACCACCCCCGGAGGGTTAAATGTCACCAGCTGCCACTGAGGAGTGGGGACACCCCTGGGGTGGCAGCAACGTCCCCAGAGCCAGAAGGACCTTGCATGGAAGCAGATTTTTGCATTTACCTGCTCTTGTACCAGGCTCCAGCGCTGTGGGTGTCCCCCGGCGGTGCCCGACCTGCACAGGGCTGAGCCGATGCCCATCGCTGGCAGGGAGGGCAGGTACCAAAAATTGGTGTATTTCACACACAGCGTGTGTTGGAGAGCCTTCCTGAGGCTGAACAGCAATGACAGGGAAGGGGTTTGCGGCAGGCAGGGGTTGTCACCTCTGCCGAGGTTGGAGCTCTGACCCAGCAGCATCTCTCCAAAGCAGCACCCTGAAGTTAGCACCCTGCTAACATCCTCCTTATTCACGTAAAATCCCCCTGCTCAGCTGTACAGCTTTCAGCTGACCCCGTGAAATTCCAAGCAAATAGAACAAAGCAGTGGGGTCTCCAAGAGCAGAAAACAATAAATGTTGTTATAAATTAAACGCTCTGGCAGCTCACAGGGGCATCTCTGGGGTGAAACCTTCCCTTTCTTCCAAAAACGCCTCAGGCAGTTCATCACAAGCAACTGCGTGATTTTTTTTTCCTTTTATTTTTTTTTATTGCTCTGGAAAGCGCTGCTGTGTGTAGGGCCAGGTGGGATTTCGGAACACGATACTCAGAAGCGAATAAAAGCCCTGAAAATCGCACGGGGAGGAAAGCCCGAGGCAAGGGGGCAGGAATCCGGGACAACTGCACCGGGAACAGCTGTGGGGGAAGCAGGCTACGGACCGAGAGGAGGGCAGCAGGCGTCCCGGGGGGGCTGCTGCAGCCGTGCCTCGCTGGGAAGAGCCGGGTCTGACACCGCAGGAGCTGGGTTTTGGAAGGGGTCTGAGCACTGACCATCAGAAAGGCTTCAACCCCGTAAGCATCCATCTCCTGGACTGGCCAAACGCCCCCTCCCTGCGTCACTGAAGGGCTTCAGGGACAAGAAGCCCCCCACAAGACCCAGCCCTGTCGCCCAGCAAGGGATGCAGGTTTATGGGCAGTAAAGATCATGGCTGGGAAAAAAAAAAAATATATCAGCAAAATTACACTTTATTTTTTTTTTGTTGTGGAATTTACTTTGATGTATTGTAACTTAAAAAGGCCTGGAAAAACCACATGCAAAAGGGTTTCTAAGTAGCAGCTAAAGTTTCTATTCCAGCATTACAAGCTACTCCAAATGATTTCCAAATTCCCAGCTATAAACTATTCCATAAACAAACAGCTTGATCTTTAAATCCCCTCCACCCGAGCCCCTTCTACCTCAGTTAGTGCAGTGCAAAGGAAAAACCCAAGGAATTTACATATTATTTTCCAACGTATCCCATTGCAGCTCTGAATGTTCCGTGATGAACTAAAATAGATATACAATTTTCTCACCATCATAAAAAAAAAAAAACATTTCCCTTCTTATTCACAGATATATACCGTGGCAAAATGGCTGAAGAATTACTTACAAACGAGACAATCTTTTGAACAAGTTTCTTACAACAGTAAACACGAGAGGGAGACCTGGCCGGAGGAGGGGGCTCGGGGCTGGGCTGGGGGGCACGGGAGCAGCACCACGGCCCCCGCAGCAGGGGATGCGCCCACCGCTGGCGTGGGGAGCACGGCGTCTGGGCTGGGGGGGTGGCGTAAGGCTTTAGCTGTGTCTGAGGCAGGACATCAGCAGTCATTTTATCTCTGGTGTGTGTGTGCGAGTCTCACCCGCCTTAAAAATGCCCTCGGTTATGCCAAAATGACCAAAATCGGAGCGTGGCCCTCCAAACCAGAGCCTTGTTGGCTGCGCCCTGGGGTTCTCCTTGCAGAGCACGGCCCCATTCAGCTCCTTTTGCATACAGGACCCCCTGGACATACCCCGAGCTGAGCACCGATGAGCTGGCCTGGAAGAGGTTAGCACCAAACAGTACCTTGGTAAAGCCACAAGCCCGGCTGGTCCCTGCCCAAAGAACACCCACCCCGCTCCCCACGCAGCCCTTCTGCTCCTGGCCCTATCCAGGAGCACCAGGGAGCAAAGTGGCCTGGCTCCGGGCTTCTCACCGAGCCACAGTTTAGTCCCCCAGTTAATCATTTCCCTTTTCAGCCCCAGACTCTCCCATTTAGTATCCTGAGCAGGGCACCTCTGCTCCGTTTGACTCGGACGCAGCGTGGTGCTGGGTGTCGGGGCTGTGCCAGCACCGCAGAGCCACGCCATGCCAGCACCCCCCCAGATCTGTGCTAGCACGATGCCCACGGTGAGACCACCCCAAGTGCCAGGGGACCAGCTTCGGGGCATGGAAGCACCAGCTCAAAATGCCCCTTATTCGGAGAGAGGGGAGGGCATTTCCCGGAGTTCAGAAACAGGAGACAGGAAAGTTGTTCCTTGTTGCACAGACACACACACGCACACACACACAAGGATTTGCTCAAAACGGAGCATTTCGGAAGGAAATGCTGGAGCTGGATGGCAAAGCCAGTGCCCGGCAGAAGATGCTGGCCTGGACCTCCACCCAGCAGCACTGCCTATCAGCTAACGGGGCTGCGAAATGGGAAGAACAAACTGGGATGGACGGGATTTGGGACAAAGTGGCAATGCACAGACAGACGGACCTTTCCCTTAGCAGCAGCAGCAGTAACAGCCTGTGGGAGGAAGAGAGGGGGCGATGCTCACGACCCCCAAAAGTGCACACAGCTGGGAAAGAAGAGATGCTTTCGGGACTCGTTGAGAAAAAACACGACTCGGGAACCGTAGCCCTTACTCATGTGGGTTTGCCCCATGAGCTCAGTGAGGTGGGACTTGAAATGGCTGCCAGGAGAATCGACCTTGCAGGGGTGCTCCCGCTCACCTGGTGGCCTCCAAAACTACCGCATGGCAAGGCATGTCTCCAGTCCTGCAACGTGCCGAGCCCTCCTGGGAGCTGCTCAGCATCCCGGGCTGCCCCCTCCACCCTCAGCAAGGCAGGGGGGGCTGAGGGAGCTGTGCACAAAGGGGCTTGGGCAGCCCGCAAGGCTCTCTGCCCTCCTGCTCTGACCTGAAGGTCCGCTTCCAGCCTACGTCCGAGGTTGGGCCGCGCTCCTTGGTTCACAGCTGGCATCCTCCAGAGACAAATGGCAGCCACTCCTCGTTCTGAGCAGGATGTCCCTGCTCCGCTCCCTCGGGTGCCATCCTGGTGTGCGGCACCGAGGCAGCGCAAGGCAGGATGGCTGAGCCGCCCCCTTCACCCCGGCCCCCCGCGCGCCCACCTCTGCACCCCCGGGCACCAGCCCAGGCCTTCGGCTTCTCCTCCCACCGCCGCCACGGTGGGCTTTTAAAACGCTTTTAGGAACACAGGTCTGGACACCACCGAGGGGTGGGACAAGCACACAGAGTCTCTCAGCTCCGTCCATGCAGGGGCGTGCGGCTTTCCCGGGACTCGTGCAGCCGCTACGCGCGCGTTACCCCACAGACCACCCATCTTCTATACACGTCGCACGGCCGGGGCCAGCGGCACCCCCAGGCCCGCACACACACACGCACACACACTGTACAGAGGAACTGATCGCTAAAGAGTCTGCGAAGAGCGGCGGCGCTCTCGGCAGTCCTGGCAGGAGTCCCATCGCGCCGCACGTGGAGCCTGAGTGCCGGGACAACCGTGCACGGGCTGCGGCGGCTCGCTCTGGGCGCTCGACGACTTTCCAGCAGACATCCCCGCAATCATTGCACCCCTTCCTCTTCCACGTACGTTGAGGGGAACCAGCCAACCTGTGGGGGAGACGGAGAGGTGAGCTGAGGAGTTGGGAGCCAAAGGGGGGCTCCTGTCCCATCTCCAGGACTGTTCCCCTGCCACCATGCGCTGTTCCCAACGAGTTTTTTGCACGGTGCTGGACACAGCCCTATCCCCACGTCAGACCCTCTGATATTTAGTGGTGATGGGGAGGTGGTGCAGACATTCCCAGAGTTTGCACAGGGACCCACAGCTAGCAGCTGTTCCCTTGGACACGTGGCTGCAATAAAGACATCAGGAACATGTCCCTGGTGCTGCGATCCCTGTGGGACACCAGTGCAAACCTGAAGCCTTCCACTCGCAGAACCACTCCTGCATTAATTCCCCATGTTCAGGCTTGGGGAAGAGCAGATTCCGACATCCCTTGGGCCACGTGGTGGGAAAAGGGACGGGAGACCAGCTGTGCTTACTCTTCCATTGGTCTCCCCCTTCCACCAGCCCTGGTCGCCGCCGATCCTGCTGTAGATCTTCACCACGTCGCCCTCTCGCAGTGACAGCTCCCGCATGTCCCGCGCCGCGAAGTTGTAGCGTGCCACCGCCGTCCCTATGACCCGAGGGGTGAACACTGCGAGGGGACAGAGCAAAGCGTCAGCAGCAGCCCCACCGAGCAGCCGAAGCCTGGGGAAAGCTTGGTGGGGTTCAACCTGGGTTTTCCATCGCAGCACTGGCTCCCGTTGCAGTGCCACGACCTGGATGGGCTCTGGTCTCATCTGAACTGGTCAGACTGGGGAGGTCAGGGGTGAACTGAGTCCTGCTGGGGCCCTGGGGTCTGAGCGAGGACAGCCCCCTCCAGCTGCCCACGAGGGGCTGGGACCCCTTGGAGGGGATTGCTAGGGGCATTTCTGAGAAGGGAAGGAGGTGGCACAAGGAAAGATGGCATAGGAATATGTAATTATTAACAATGAAACCACGGAAAAATCCTCTTCCACCATTTACACCAGGTCTGGGTGCCGCACAGCTCCCCACACCTGATGGGACCACCCTGCCAGGAGGAGATTTGACAAGTCAGCTGGTGTTTGAACCCCTTCAAAAAAAACTGAGTTATTGGGATCTCCTGGAGATGCTGAGTGGTGGATCTCTAGCGCTTCAGGCAGGGAAATGTGGGGCAGAGGGGAGGAGAGCTGGAGCCCCGTGCACAGAGGAACAGCAGGGGAATGGGGAAGGGCAGGGGCAGTGATCGGCTTCCCTGCTCTGGCACCTGGGCAGGGGCAAGGAGGGCTGGAGGGCAAGGGTGGGAAGGGCAGGATGGGTCCCATCACTGCAGGGCAAGCAGAGGAGGGAAAAAATGCACATTCTGGGGAGTTTGCAAAAAGAAAAAAGAACAAAAAACTACCCTGAAGGTACAGCAGGTATTGATGAAGCCGCCCTTTTTGTCCCAGGATTTTTCAGAGTTAATTTAAATTTTAAGAAGTTTGCAAACCAAGGTTGAACTAAGTTTGAGGAAAAGCTTTGCCCAGATTTTCAGCTCTCGGGATGGACAGAGATGAGGATGGCGATGGAGACGGTCCAGACACACAATGTGCAGTCACTGGAGGGCTTGTTCATCCCTGCCAGGCTGGAGAATGAAGAGTCATGACAGCTTTGAACTCTTTCATCAGGAGCTTGCTCAGAGCCCATTTCTGCAAAAATTCACTTCTGCAATACTTTTTATGCAGTTTAAGCATCCCAAATTCCCAGTTATTTTTTTACTACCTTGAGAAGTTGTGTTCTTCCCAAACGCAGCATTAAGGAAAGCACATCTGGCTCTGCAGATGGTTTTCCCTGTCTAGCCTAAAGAAAATGCTGAAAGGTAAAAGCATAAAGAGGACCCATTTTTGCTTCGATCCTTGATAAATAGGGCGGAAGATACTGGCCTGAAAAGCATTTAAGACCAGAGCTGCACTGCACTCTGCAGGGAGATAGAGCCACAGAACATTTGACAGTCCAGGTTCCCATCTCCTTGGCACAGAGCTCCTGAGCAGGCTGAGATCCCAGAGCTCAAAAGCTGCTGGACACTGAGGAGTTCTCCTTGCACAGCAAGGAGAACCAGGCTGAAAGATGGTGAGATGCCGATGCTCATTCGGTGAAACACACAGGATTAGCAGGTCGAGCTTGAAGTACATCATGAGATCCCAATGCGCTAGGGTTGTTTTTCATTAATTTAAGTCCCCTTTCTCATTAGCAACAACTCCATCTTCTCCCTGCTTTGATTTTGGGGAGAGGGGGAGCACATTTTGCTTCCAGCAAAACCTTGGTTAATTATGTTTCCAGGCTGTGTCCCTGGCAGGGCAGTGCTGGGGACCCCCTGAACTGCCTGCGGGTGGCTGGAGGGGCGGCAGAGGGACTGCAGGGACCAGCCAGGTCGCGCTGCGATGGCTTTCAAGCTGGGGATGCTGCAGGTCTCTCCGCGGGGAGAGGCGCTGGTACCTGACCAGAAGGGACTGGAGGAGCTCTGAGAAGAAAAGTTGAGGCCCTGAGGACTGAGAAAAGAAAAGTTGTAGGAAGCGCAGGAGGCTGCAAAGAGGTTAGAGAGAAACAGAAAGATGCAGAACACGCATTAAAAGGGAAATAAAAAAAAAATGTAATGCACAGTGCTGTAAAAGCCGACGGAGAGATACGGGGCAAAGCATGCAGCAGGTCTTGAGCACGGGCTTGAAGCTGGGACAGCTGGTGGCAGGTCTGGCCACAGCCCTCAGCCTTGGGGTGTATCTGATTGGAAAAGATGTTTTATCAACTTTCTAAAACTATTTTCCATTGGTATTTTTTAAAATACATCATGGAAAATGTTCTAAAGGAATACATTTCTCCCCATGAAGTAACTTCTGCTCTCAGACCTTCACACAAAACATTTTCCAATAGTGCAAATTTTGCTTTCCGTTTACTTTGACGTTTCTTTGGTCGGCCGACTTGCTGTTTCTCCCACCAGCTCCACTAAGGGAGTCCCCCTGGGACTCAAACCACAAGTGGCACTGGAACCAGAGCCACCAAAACGCACGCACACTGCGACACATCCCGCTCATGCCGCGGCTGACCACGACAGGCAGAACCCGGTGTGCTCACACTGCACCAAATGGTGCCAAAAACCCCTGGTGTGGGAAACCACACGGGAGAAAGCAGCAAAAATGCTGCCTGGGGGGCTGCAGCCATAACCCCCTTGCTCGGACCATGTCCACAAGGATTTACATCAGGAGCATGACGATGCCTGCTGAGGAAGCTGAGTCTTACCTGGAGAGCGGGTGAAGGTCCTGGAGGTAGAGCGTTCCCGGGATTTATAGGGGTATTTTAGCGTTGTGTCCAGCTGTTTGAAGCTCTCCTTCAGCGAGTGGCTCTGGTAGTACTCAACCAGCTCCTGCAAAGGACGGGGGCACTTGGCCAGGCGATGCTCTGCACGACTGGCAGCAGCCTGCCGCACGGCCGAAGGGGCTTCAAGGACATACCAGCAGGCTTTCGAACTTCTTGGCTTCCGTGATGTGAATCCAATTGTCCTTCTCCACCACCTTGATGTGCTTCACTTCCTCATTGAACCTGCGATAGGATGCGAAGACGTTTAAGGAAATGCATGCTTGCACTCCGGCCCCGTCCGCCCTGGCAGGCCGCACTCACTTAATGCTGATGGCAAACCGCTCGGCCTCGGCCGGCCGCTCCCGGATCAGGTAGGTGCCGCTGACGTGGGCCTTCAGCAGGTTGTCTGTCTGCTGCCGCTCCATGTTCCCTGCGAACCTGAGCCCGAGGTGCTGAGACCTGTGCTGAGCACCCCACGAAGCCCCCGCACCGCCCCGCGCAGCACCCTGCTTCCAAAGAGAATCACCTCCCGGGATATTCCTTCCTTCGAGCAATGGCATGTTTTAGGCAAAAGGGTGCACCTCTTTTTTTTAAAGGTGTGAAGGTCTTTTAAAGGTGTGAAGGTTGGGCAAGTAGAGAAATGGGTCTCATCCGAACCTCCACAAGCAGAAACAGAAGTGCCCAGAGATAATAAGAAGCTACCGCAGAGCAATGAGCGATGCCCTTTGAATTCCCTCCTGTTCCCAGGGCACCTAGAAAATCCCACTGCTTGGGAATTGTTCTCCAGGTGAAGGAGGTTTCAGCGGGAGCTGGGGATAATTTAAACTCATGATAATTTAGACTCATGAACTTGAAACCCTGGATGGAGCCAGCAGGAAGAAGCAGGAGGAAAGGGAAGCACAACCTCTCCTGCCAAGGTGGAAACTTCTTACAGCTGTGGTGGGATGCAAAGCATCTCCAACAGGCACTCAGCTCTGCGTTAGTGAGTTTGTGACAGAGCAACAACTAAAAAGCAAAGCCAATGCATCTTTTCGGCTTTCAGGGGGGACTCACCATGGGTATGCCGTGTAGTCAATCTCCCGGGATGGCGGCCGGCTGTTGGGAGGCTGCAAAGAGAGCAGTGTTACAGCCAAGCGCTTCTCTCTCACCCTCCCTGCCCAAAATAGCTGTGATGAGCACACTGTATTTTTTATTATCTGAGCCTTTTTTTTTAATTGGGAAGTGCCTGACAGCACTACTGAACACAGTGCGGGGCAGTTCTCCTGAACTGCAACTGATACCCCTCTGAGGTGACACCATGGGCTCACTTCAAGGAAGGAACTGGGACCCAAATCCCTCTGGGATGGGCTGGGGAGAGCCAAAGGCCTTGTTGGGGCATCTCTTGACTCCCGAAGTGGAGCAGAAGTTTCCCTGCCACCCAACCACAGCCCACGCAGGCGCTCTTGGCTCAGCACGTACCCTTGCGTCCACAGGGCAGGGCTTTACTGACGAGCTGGGGAAGTAACCCGACTTCTTCGTCTGCAGCAGCCGCCCCTGCAGAACACAGAAGGTGGACATCAGCTGGAGATGCGCAGAGGAGCAAGGCTTCTGCTGTGCAGGACTGGGGACAGACCCCACTGCAGCTCACATGGACCCAGCGCAGCCCAGCGGTACAGGAAAGGTGACAAAGCAAAGGGACGATGCAGGTGACGCTGGTTTGAAACCTGCTGGGAGCTCACCAAGGAAAGGACCCTCACCTCCCACCACGGCGAGTCCGGGTCCCCCCTCAGCAGCTCGATCACGTCCCCAATTTGAAATGTCAGCACTGGCTTGCCGGGCGGTGCTGGGTTCCCGTGGTAATTCTGTACTGCCACCATTTTGGGACCTGGGAGGAGAGACACAAAGCACTTTCATTGCCTAGTCCCTGCTAAGAAAAAGCAAAACTGCAATAACCCCCACCCCTCCCCGCTGTCTGCTGTTCCTTATCCCGTTATCCACAAATCTAATGGCACCAGCAGACAGGAATTTGGGACAGAAAGCATGAAAACAAAAGGGATCAGCACCCACAGCAAACAGTCTTGGCTCCTAAAGTTACATGGATGACTGCGTTCAGTGAGCAAAAACAAGCCAGCAAGGGACTGAGCCAAGCCAAAGCTCCAACTCCAAACCCTGCACCCAGGTTTGAACTTTGCTGTCGCAGACAGGCTCTCAACAGGCAATGTCCAGACAGCACTGAACCTTGCCAGGTCCAGCAGCGGTGCCTGTGACCACAAAACGCTTGCAAAATGCTTGCAAACAGCAAGCAAACAGCAAACTGGATTTCTGCAGGACCTGGGACCCGAGCACCCCTCTGTCCCCAGGAGTTTGCAGCCGAAGTCCAGTTGTCTTGCAAACACCAGCAGATTAAATAAGATTCCCAAACTGCACGAAAACCACTGTGTTTATCTTCAAAATGCTTCCCCACCTCTGCCGCCAGCTGCCTCTCCCTCCCCAGAGAGAATTCTGTGCTCTTGCACCGTGTTTTCAAACCAACAATTCGATTCAAGTTTCTTTTTGCCAGGCTTGGCTTTCCTTTCAACAGGAAAAGCACAAAAACAAACTGTTCCTTCTTCTTTGAGACAGAACACGGACAGAGCAGGCCCCGTGCTCTGTCCAGGTTAGTGTGAAGTGAAGGAAAATAAAATAAACTAATATATGAATAAAATTGCAGCATCCTGACTAACAGTCCCATCTGAGGGCAGTGCCCAGGGCTGTGCATCCCACGTGGGTGGGAGGATGTTTCCCCGTCACCATCAAGCCATGCTGCCAGGGCCAGTGTGGTTTGCTTTGGAGGAAGATCTGGCACAAGTTTGCCAAGCTCTCCTCCTCTCTCTGGAGCAGGGAGTTATTTACGGGCTGGAAGCTCTTCCCTGGCGGGTTAGGGGCAGAGCACGCAGAGACCTGGCAGCAAGTGAGGCTTTGGGAGTAGGAAGAGAACCCCAGGCATCCCGTTCTGTCCCTTCCCGTCCCATCCCACTGCTTGGGATCCCAAATCTCCACTCCTAGGAGCTTTCCCCACCCCATGTGCTCAAGCCTCGGTGACACCTTCAGCTACCACCAAGGTGCCCTCTTGCAATACAGCAATGCCCTTACCAGGTCCAGCACTCAGCAAATCCTGCAAAAAGAGAAGAGAAAGTCCCTGTGAGGACACAGCAGCCCCATTTCTCCCCAGCCTAAGCTACTGGGACGAGAAGCTCAGGTGCTGGCACATCCTGAGGCCCACTGTGCTGTGCAGACTGGGCTAGTTTTAGCTGTCAAGTTTCCAGTCCTGTCCTCACAGTGTCTGGGACCCCCCTGCGACTTGTGCTGTGCCCCCCCCGGGAGCTGCCCATGCCCAGACCGGTGAGGACATGGGGCTGCCCCATGCAGAGAGGGAAAAGGGCCATCGAGCCACGTACCTGCTCTGCTGAAGAACCTGCAAGAGACATATTGAAACAGGTGGTTAATTTAACAGGCCACAAACCCGTTTTTTGCTTCTCTTGATGCCACGAGGATTCATAAAGTGGCATCAACACCTGGCCAGAACCAAGGAAGAGCCTGACAGGGGCTGAGGCCACTCCTTGGCTCAGGGCCTGGTGGCAAGAGATGAGAGGGGCCAGAGCTGGCCCGGCCGTTGTCTCTCTTGCACAAAGTCTTGAGATTACATTTCTTCCCCGTTCCCCTCCCAAACCCCTTCTGATGCTGCTCCACAAAAATCTCCCACATCCTACCCTACTCCAGTGCTGAGCTGGGCCACAGCAGGAGCGCCACAGGTCTGCCCCGATTAGCTCAGGGACGGGGATTTCTGCCTCCCACACCCCAGCACTACAGGGTCTGGAGGCATTTCCCTCTCACCAGAAGCGTGAGCCCTGCAGAGCATCCTCCTGCGTGCACCAGCCAACGTTTTCAGATGGAAAAGTCATCGGCCAGCTGCCTTAAAGGCCTTTCCTCACCCCACGTGCACCCCACAGTGCACACAGAGCCCCTGAGATCGTTGGCAATACAGGGCTTGGACTGTCTGATTTTTAGTGTTTTGGCTGATTTGTTTGTGTTTTAAACCATCAGCCTTTATGAACTGCAGCCCTGAGAAGCAGCTAGCAGCGTCCTCAGATTTTGGAAGGTGTTAAAACAAACATCTGATGGAGCTTTCTAGGGAAGATCTTTGGGATCACCGCATACATTCACCTCCTTGTCAGAAGCTGCCAATGCTGACAAGTAACTCACCGATCTTGCAGGGGGGAATGATTTCCAAGCACTCCTTATGAGCACCAGCTCCACATTTTGGGCAGAGATAGCCCTGGTAGAACGTTCCTCTGTGCAAAACAAACAAAAAAATAAGTCACAAATTCTTAATTCAGCCCCAGCTCTGAGACCTGCTTTCATGTTTGAGTGCAGAGGTAGAAAAGTTAGGACGTGGCTCACCTTAGGAACATCTTGCACGCTTTGCAGTTGGTAGTCTTCTCAAACGTGTACATCTGAAAGCTGTGGTGATTCGCGTTGGCTTTCTCTGGCTTTATGTTGGACCTGAGGGGAAAGGCTGGGGGTTACTGACCTGCCCCCGTGGGTCGCTCTGCACCCAGGGCCTCTCGCAGCAGGGGTTTGCATTCCGGGCAAAATTTGGAAATGCTTTGGTGCAAACACTCGGGCAGGTGATTTTGTGCTGGACCCAACCTCCTTTTACTCAGACCCATCCTGCAAGCCCCCGTGAACCTCCCCACCACAGGCTTGGCTGTCGGAGCTGGTCTCTGACAATCAGCAAGCCCAGGACACCTTCCCCCCGTGCGTGGTGCTCACATTGCCATTTCAAACTGCTCCATCCACTTCCTCTTCATTTCCTCTGTCTTGCAAAAGAACTGGAAGCCCTGCTTTCCTTGGAGGTGGATTAGGTAGAAGCCATAGGACCACTGCAAGAGGAAATGAGAGGACCGATTGAACCACTGCTCTCCCAGCATTAGAGCAACAAGACACAGCACACTTTTATCCAGGTTTCTCAAGAACTACTCCTAACACCTGCCCCTTAGGGACTACAGCTCCTTTGTATGGATAGCAGTAGGGAAGAAGGAAGAACAGTTCTTTATCTCTACAACACATTACAGCTAACGATGCCTGAATCAGCTCTGCACTGTGCACTAGGGCCAAACGGGATTTTACGGTGGCAGATGAGAGAACCCAGATTTTTCTGCTTCAGTGGATCCTCCCCAGCCATTACTCCTCTCCCTGACAGCCCAGGAGGAACATCTGACCTGCCCGATGCACATATGCTCTGCCTGTCTCGTTACAACACTGCACAGAGAAACACGAGAGAAAATTGCGTGCTTTGCTTACCATTTTTCCGTGAGACTAGAAAGCATAGGAGAGCAAAGTGGAAATATATTTCATTAGAACACAAAGCTAACAGCATTTCTTCAGCACCCAAGTGGCAACATCAGCTGTTCTCACCCAGCAGCCACGGCTCCCATCTGTACACCACCTCCCTGCATCGCACCTTGGTGGATTAAGCTAACAGGTCCCTGGTACCTGGGAGGAGGTTTTCCTCCACGGCCACAACCTATGCCCCAAAACACTGGCAAAATGATGTTCCTTCGCCAAGTGCTGATTTTGGCAGGCTGGCAGTAGGGCTGGCATTGCCTTGCCAGGGACCTTCCCTTCCAGCCCCAATCCCTGCTCCTGCTCCCTGCCGACCCTTGCTGCCAGGAGCCGCTTGCTCTCCCTCCAGGCAAACCATCCCAGCCTCTCCAGGGCTGTTTTCCAATGCTGGAGGTCAAAGGATCAACCCAACTCCACCTTTGTGAGCATTTCCCAACTCTCTGTAAGGCTGCCATGAAAGCTGAGCATTTACGTTCCAGCATTTTGCAAGCTCTGATTCCATTTTAAAAGGCTGCTGGAAATGTGCTGCCCAAGGACTGGCCTGAACAGCTCCACAAAGCTCTCCAGCAGAGCTAATCCCCGGTCCACCTACCTTCTTAATGTCCTTGTTGTTCATAGGGTCGTCCGTCATCTTGTGGAAGAACAGCTCGATAATTTCTTTCAGCTCGTAATTGTAGCCTTTCCTTTTGCAGACGATCACCACTTTATCAAATAAAAATAAATACCTGCCCAAAGCAAGCAAACAAACAAGCGAGCCAGTCAAACCTCTAATTACGGCCCCCGTTCAGGGGAAGGGTTTGGAAAGCTCTGCAGAGCATCCCCAGCCAGCACAGCTCAATGCTCTCCCTGTGCTATAATTCCACATCGATGGTGCTTTCTGTCAATGCGACTCTAGGCAGTAATTGAATAATTGGGCACAAAATATCTGGAGATGCACGGCCACGTGCCTGGTGCGGGTAATTCAAGAGGCATTAACCCAGCGCACAGGTCACCGAGTGGCTGTTCGCAGAGCAGCCCCGGGGGTGAGGGGGGAGGCCAAACAAAGGGCACGCTTTGGGGTGGGGGAAACTTCTGAGGACCGCTTTTCTCCTTCAAAATTAAATTTTAGGTTGTGCTTTCTATCCCTTCCTGCAGAGAGCAGCAGCAGTAGTCAAACAGCTCCGCTGGCTGTGTCCCACTAGCAGGGACAATCGGGGACTTCGGGGAAGGGTCTCCTTTTATCTTTTAGGAGGAAGATGCTGCTTGCTCACCTGTCCTGCTTGGTGTGGTTCACGATGGAGCGGACCTTCAGCTCGCCGTCTATCTTCGGCCTCCCAAACTCCTCCAGCTTCACTTGCTGCAGAAAGCAAAGCGGGGCTGAGATCTGCAGCTCCTGTGCCCAGTATCACCCTCACCAAGGGCAGCCCACGTCCAAGCATTTTGGGGCAGGTTGGAATCCAACCCGATGGTCTCATCAGTTGTTTTTTCAGCTTGAAATCTTTACACGCTGCTCAGGGCAGCACCACCACCGAGCCCCGTGAATCAGCCCACTTATGTGCCTCTTACAGGAAGAAAAATACCATGAAGAGTCACCGCTAGTCAGGGAAATAAATATTTTATCCAGCTGTGTGTATAGCCTATAATTATTTCATTGCTGTGCCATGTGGGCTCTGTATACATAACACCAATCACTCCACAACTTCCAGCCCCGTGCAAAGAAAGGGAACACCGAGCAGAACGTGTGTGGGATTGATCTGCAGACAGGAGTGACTGCTTTGCTAACATCTCATCTCCTGCACGTCAAAGCTGCTCTCCGTCTGCTGCAAGTCGAGAAGGAGCTGCTTAATGCCCCCATTTACATTCACGTTTTTATGGCGTGCCACGCCTGACTGTTCGCACAGATCAGGATTATCATGACTGCTTCAATCAAAACCCGTGAGCTGCAGTGGCCCAGATCCCACTTTTCTGCAGGTTTCTCTTGAAAATTAAGGATTTTACCTCCCTCTGTTAAATAATCGTCAATTAAAAGGTCATTGTTTTCAAAGTCCAGGCTTGAAGGACCCAAACCTGCCATGCCTCTGGGAAGCCCTTGGGGTGGGCAGCACTCAGCATCTCCCCCCTTCAGCCCTTTTGAAGCATCTCAGGTGTCAGACCCCAAATTGCATTACCCCAGTGTAAAGCTGGCCTGCGGAGCAGCTGTGCCTGCAGCTGACCCACCGCAAATGGGGGAAAAAGCTCGTTAGCCTGCAGCTCTGCTGCTGAACATTAAATTAATGGGCTCGTTCAGGGCTAAAAGCACACGAGTGCTGGGGGTTGGCTGGTGCTGGGTAATAGGACCACGTGTTTGAGGCCTCTGGAGTTTGGAAGATGAGATTCTCTTTAAAATAGCTGCTTGAGATTTTGGAATTGGGTGCATATGGCACACGCCATCCTCCTCCACGTAGGCCTTGCTAAGCTTTCAAGAGCATGAACATCTAGGCCAGCATTTTGTCACCTCGACCACAAAAAAAGACCTACTTTAGACAGCAGACAGACAGTTGATCTGGGGAACTCTTGGGTCACCCCTACACTAACAACATGATAAAAAGCTGGAGAAACATTTTCAGTGTAATACCACCAACAAAACCCACCCTATATCACACCCAAATCTTCCTTTTTTTTTTTTTTTGTTTTTGTTTTAATGAAGCAACCATTTCTGGACTGTGCAAACACTGTCAATGGTCAGGGACTGTGTGAAAGCACAGGGGTCTTTCTTGGGTAGCACATCCCAAGCAACTCGGTGATATTTACACTGAATTCAGTAATAACCGCACCAAAAAAGCAAATAGGTTCATACTGATCTAGTTAAAGCTGGGAATGAGAATCTTCCAACTTACCAAATTTTCTATAGAACTCTGAAATTCGCTGATTTTCTTTAAAGTCTCTTTGTCTCTCTTTACTTCGTTTATGTACATGGCCAAGTCCTGAAAAGAAAAGCGAGTGTTGATTTTTATTTTCCATACAAAGCTAGCTCCTCCACTCAAGCAGACAACACGTGTTCCCCGCTCCCCTCTCCTCCCACGAGACCAGAAGCAGCTCTGCATGAACCCTAAAAGCACAGGGCGTTGTGAGCACAGGCGTCACCAGAAGAAAAGTAAAACCAGCTCAGCAGACTTCTGCTGAATTACAAACAAACAAAAAAAAAACAACAACAACAGTGATTTCAGTTGAAGCAATGGAGCCCACACTGACACCCAGCATCGCTGCCTGTGCCCCGGGCTCCATCCCAGCACCCTGGGGCACGCTCTGTGCCCTGTGCTGTGCTGGCACTGCTCGACCAGGCAGCTGCTGCAATTTTTCCCATTTCCCAGAAGAGGGCAATGCATTAATCCTGTGGTACACGAGCAGGCAGACAGCTCCTGCTGCGATGGCAAACCCAACACACACACGGCTTTTGCCTGGTGCGAGCCCCGGCAGCAGCCTTTACTCCCAGCTCTCATCACCATAATTCCCATCATCGCCCTGGATAAAAAAGCTCCAAGCCAGCCTTCAGGGTCAAAACATCCACGTTTGTAAAATGACTGATTTGGATGCTGGGCTGCACGTTTGCTGGGAAGGGGACTTGCCCCAGCTTGGCCTTGCTGGCAGCCCACAAGAGCATCCCTAAATCCAGCGCTTCTGAACTCCAGGATTTCCAGCCACAAAAAAAGGCTATTTTGGGAAATGGGGAGACACTCGATGGTGCTTGATCTTCTCTGAAAAATTCCCTGCTTGACCAAATTTTGACCCACCAGACAGAGAACCCTGCTCCTTCAACTCAAACTACTTCTCACATCCTTCTGACTGTATCTCCGGTGCCCGTTTGCTTCTGATCTGCTCTCTGCCTCCTTGTCCTCAACAACAGCTCCTGTCATTTTGGATTAAATCTGAGCAGGGAATTTTTTAAGACATCCCCTCCAGGCGAGACCTTCCCCAGCTTCCCAACACAGGAAGGGTTAATCACAGATGATAATCACAAGTCTGCATGACAATACTTGTAACATCACCAAGTACCCAGCCCGGCCGTGGCAGGGACGGTTATGAAGAACGACAAAACTAAAAGCCTCATGAAACGAGGCTGGCATCCTCCGTCAGCACTTGAGCGTTCAGCAGAGCATTTGTTCCCTTCTGCTGAGCAAATCTGTCTCATGTGCAAAGGGGAAACCCAATCCCAGGGTCATTGGTGGCTCAAAACAGCAACAGCAGCATGCAGACTGGGTCTGCAGGATTTACCAGGGAACCTGCCTTACCACCCCGTCCCCTGGGGTTCAGCTCTGTGCTCACGTGGAGGGAGAATGTATGCCCCAAATACTCCCACGTGCAGCTTTTTGGTGCAAATCTTGCCGCTGCCTTGTGCTAACAACCACGTGTACAAAACAAAAGGGAGGTGAAGCCCCTTGGGAAACGCATCTCCAGCTGTAGGCATGCACCCCCTGCACAGCTCTCATCCTGGACAGCAATAAAGTCCGCCAGCACGGGAAACAAGAAGGCTGGAATCTCGATGAAAAACATTACTTGTAAGTTAAGCCTTGGTTTACAAATCAATTAAAATCAAACTGCTCTGCTTCCTTTGCCCCCGGCGAGCTCTGTGCGGTCTGAATTACATCCGCGCTCTCCTGGTGATGGGGCAAGGAAAGCAAACAAAGCCCTCAGCTTCCTCCAAAAAAATGCTGACTCTAATGCAACCGGACTGTATACATTTATTTATTAGTAGAGGTAGTGGTGGATGCCGTATTACGAGGCCATAACCAGGGTTTAACAGCTGTCACCAAGTCTGTCGCTTTGTCTCATCAGCCAGGACATTTTTGGGGCAGAGGTGATTTTGTGGCACGAGGAAGAACCCCTTCCCCTGCTCCCTTCTCTCGCCCAGAGCGTTCATTTGAGGTCATGTATTGTGGAGAGGGAATGCAATGTCCTTTACACAACCTCAGCTAGGACGACCTACATATTGGCTCTGCCTTCACTGGCTTGCAGGGCTAGCAGCTAAAAAGGTCACCAACCTTATGTAACTGCCAGGAAATGCAGTGTCATTAAAAGAGCTGAGGCTCGGAGGTAGAAAACAAACAAAGTGACCTCGGAGCACATGAATGATGCCGGGGATGGATCCCGTGGTGCTCTGCGAGAGGAAACCTGGATGTAACCATCACCTTCCCATTGAAGCTTTGCTGCACACCCATACCTGCATCGCCTCCAGAGCCTCCTTCAGCTGCTGCTTCTCTGGGCGCTCTGATGAGTGGCTGAGCAGCTCCTGAAACACAAAAGCAGGGGATGCATGGGGGGATGCTGCCCGCATCGCTGCTGCGGGGCCCCGGGCTGCTGCTGCTCCGGCTACGGGACGGGGACGGCGCCAACTTGCTGGTGCTGCAGAGACCCGTTACATGGAGCTGACGGCAGGAATTTCACACATAATCAGATTATATGCAAGCTTATTTGATATTCATTAACTGCCTCTCGTGGCTAACAAGTGCAGAATTACCCCAGGTCACCATACTTTAAGAGATGGCACAAATATTATGTCATGTTAAGTAGCTCTAGTAATTGTTTCATTTGAAGGGGGGGGAAAAACCACTCTGCATCTGGCAATGCTTCGTTCTGTACTGTAAAAGCCAAAAGATGCTACAGCGAGGGCGGCAGCTGGAGGGAAGTGCTAATGCTGAAACACTTACCTTTAGCAGGAGATGGTATTTCAGAACTCTCTGCATTGGAACCACCAGCAGATCTTGCAATTTAAATTTCCCATCCTGGACCTTCAGCGTGCATTCCTATTAAAGAAATCAATGAGGCAGGAGTGAAGTAGCTGAGGGAAAACAATGACTACCCCACAATAATAAAAAACACACTCAGAAGTTCCACAGCTGTAACATTTTGCTTCTGTAACCTCTGTTCCGCTGAGAAACGGCTCGCAGGCTCTGCCAGGGCCGCCACCGTGGAGGTTATCGAGGAATAACACACAGGGGCTGGACCCTCAAATGTGGGCATTCTCATGCAGCTGAGCTACCGCAGCTTAATGAGATGCTGCTCATTAGGAGAGCACGCGAGTGCTCCTAGACCTCGGGAAATGTCAAATGAAACGCATTAGCTTAACTCACCTCCTCACCGGCTTGAACTAATGCATTTTATTTGCGAGGGGCCAGGAGCAAGCACGCAGACGCTTGCTGCGGCTTTGCTGATAAGCATTAAGTCATTAAGATAAGCTAATGTGATCACAGGAAGTTTTGCACAGCTACCTTCACCCAGACTCATCTGGATACGAGGCTGTGCTAGCCCAGGACCTCTCCTGTGGCCACAGGAGGATCGGCTGAGCTGCCTCGAGGGAAAATGGAAAAGCACAGGAGCAAGGGGATGTCACAGCAACCAAGCCTTCAGCAGAGCATGCAGCTCAGACCCTGATAGCTTGATGCAAAATCCAGGGAAGATGTTTAAAGTAATTATTGAATGCACAGCCTTATCCCCAAATTGGGTTGCTATTTTTGCGCAGAGTCAAGGGGCATTTGCAGAAAACAAGGTAAGGCGCACAGACAGCCCCGCAAATTCGGATCAGCATCAAGACGAAAGCAGGAATTAGAGAAAAACTGCAGCTTAAACAGCACGTCCTTCCTTCTGGGGCTCCTTTGAGCTACTCGGCACCTGGATCTGCCCCTATTTACCCCAAGCCTTTGTGCTGGGGCAGGAGGACAATGGGGAAACCAGGGCACTTGTGCAGGACTCAGGTTTGTCTCTGACTGTCCCCAGCACCGTGTGGGACCTCGGGAAGGCAGCTGGGTCCCCACGCATGGATGCTCGATGCCTTTGGGTTTCTACCAAAAGAGCAATTTGAGTCCTGCACACAAATAAAGCTGCCCAAGCGCTTTCATCTGGTTTAACCCAAGGGTTGGAAGAGGAAGAGGCAAGTACGGGGTCAGGACAAGAAACACCCCAGCTCTGCTCCCTCTTGCCTCTCAGCTAGGGTAACACAAGCTCAGCCCCCAGCCCCCGTCTCTCACTAAATCCAGCATTTCCACCGTGCCAACAGCTCCCACAGCCCTCCCAAACCCGTGGCAGGGTCCGGGGAGCCCTCAGCACCCCCAGGCGCTCACCTCCACCTTCTGCCGCACGTCCTCCCTGTTGGCGATGAGGTGGTTGAGCGTGGTCTGGGCGTACTCCATGTGGCTGCAGTACTTGCCGTAAATCAGTAGCCTGGGGAGGGGGAAATCACAAATTTAATCGGAAACACTCGCTGGCAGTTACAACCCGTTATAAAAGATCTATATGCATGTATGTGGTGGGAGGACAAGGTGAACGGCTACTCCCCGTGTAACTGCTTAGTATTAACGCTCTTTTACCGCAGCGCTCTTTAATGCTGACATCTTTTGGAGTCTGCAGAGCTGGAGGCTGTTGGGGCAATTCAGCAAAAGGGGCTCTGCAGTCCCATTTCTGGGGCTATGGCAGCTCCTGCCCCAGCTCCTGAGTCCCAGAGCACGGCCCCAGCCAGCCCAGCCCCTCATCCCCCTGTGTCTGGGGCAGAGCAGACAAATCCCTGCTGCAAATAGTAAAAGAAATAGAATGCTTTGGGCCACTCTGACCACAGCGAGGGGCAACAGATCGAGTGAAATGGAGGGGGCGAGCGCTGAACCCTGCAGCCCAAGCACACGCCTCACTGCGGCGGCTCTTCTGCTGCGAGTCAGCTTTTTCTCAAGATTACAACACCGACATAATCCCCTCGATGTCTTAATTGGTGCTTTGCCTCCTCAGGCACGATGCTCTGGTTTTCTGGCTATGCCACACCATGGTTTGCAAAGGCAGAGCTAGGGTGTGCAAAAGCAAACAGCTTCCAGGCACAGAGGTAAAAAAGCCCAAACGCCAACAAAAAATCATTTCCAAATGGGGCTGCCACCAGACCTTGCAGTGCTCAAGTCGATGTATTTGTCTTTGTGATCACCTCCCCACCAAAAGCTTCTGCTTGCAGCCCGAAAAGCAATGGCACTAATGCACACACCTCACGGGTGCTTCACCAAATACAGAGGAAGGCAAGAAACTCTCCATTCTTGAGAAAAGCTCAGAATGCACGTGGGTGATAATTATTGCACCTCACCAAGGAACCAGAGGCTTCAAAGCCCCTTGAAGCCCAAGGATGTCTTTCTGCTCGGCCCCAGCAGAGCTTCAGGTGGGCAGCAGCGCAGTGCGTGCGTGGGACAGGCACAAGGACCCACCTGAGGCCACGAAAGGTGGGGACTGGGGGAAAGAAGACTGTGACAGCCTTTGGAAACACAGCACAGCTCTGTAAGGACAACCCAGGCTACAAATCTAAACACCTGACACAAACAGAGCGGTTTTGCTGTGGATTCCCCCTTCTCCTCCATTTTGCTCATTAATCCTATGTGACAGGTTTGGGTTTCCCCCCGCCTTCCTCGCTGTTAACTGCATTGCTGCTGATAAGACACATATTCAGCCGGGCGCTGTAACTCATCCGTTATTCCGGGGCCTCGCTTCTCGATGGGGACGATCTCCAGCACCTGCCCCGGTGTTGCTCTGTAAGCGTGGGACCCTCGGACCCGGCAGGTAATTGAATGGAGAGATTTATGGGCTCCGCAGTCCCCGGCCACACCGCAGCCAATACAGATTATTCTTCTGCCTTTTTCCCCTTGACAACTTCTGAGCGGGCACAATAATATCTATCTTGCCAGCACTTGGAGAGATTCGAAGAGGCTTTGGGAGCATAAATTCAAACCTCCAGCTTTCACAGAAAGAGATTTACAAACTATTTCCTTTAAGAAAAAAATCTGCAAAGCAGAATAGCAATGCATCATTTTGCTAGGGCGTCTCCGAGGATGCAGACAGGGGCAAGAGCTATTTGTCATGGCTATGTTAGATGAGGAAGGTCTCAGCACAGGGACTCTGGAAGCCCACATCCACTTCTCGGTGGGGCAATGCCATCTCCCCATGCGAGCTTGCTGTCTCTTCCTGCACCCTCATCTCCTCGCTGCAGCAGGGGACATCGACACCTTCCCCCAGCCCTTCCCCATGGAGGAAAGGACCCTGTCTGTTTAGATCAAGTTGCTCCAAACTCTTCTTCCCCACTTTTGGGAGCCTCTTCTCCTTGAAGAGACTGGCACAGTTCTCAGCTTAACATTTTTCTAAGTATTTCACAGCACGGCACACCCTGTGCTGTGGCCGAGCTCACAGAAGCAGCAACAGGGACACTTTGCTCCACTCCTGCAGTGCTCTGAGCTGATGCATAAAGCCATGTTGTGACACATAGAAAAGTGGGCTTTTCTTTTTTCTTTTTATCTTTTCTTTTCCTTTTTTTTTTTTTTTTTTTTTTTTTTTTTTCCAAAAATTGCTGTAATTGGCCAGATCCTGATCTCAGCATTTTGCAAGCTCCTAGCTCCTGTGTAGCCCAAGGATGCCCACATCCTTTCCCTGTCCCTGCCTGCTCAGCTCCATCCCAGGCTCAGGAGAGGATTCCTGCCTGGGGACAGCACTCGTGTGCACGGAGCCGAGTCAGGAATTAGGAAATTAAAATCACCTAAGTAGGCTTTAGGAGCATTTTTAAGTTATTTGCATTCTTCTTTGGAAACTTTTTTCTTTACTCCAAGAAACATTCCCTTTCTAAAAGAGGCACTGTGAGCGATGGAATATCTGACCTTACGGTGTATTATTAATGCAGATGGTATTTCTGGAGTTATTGACTTCTGAATGGCATTTCTGTGTCTAGACACTGGTTTAATCACAGTGAAATAACACCCTGGCATGAGTCCACAATGAATCAGGCCTTTGATTAGTGTTAAGGATATTAAAGGCTTTTATTAACCTTATCTTTGTGTTCGGGGGTACTCCTGCTCACAGCTGCCAAAACACAGAACCGATCCTGTTTGCGAAAGCAACTTTTACATGTATTCATCATTCCATAGGTGCAGGGCAACGCCGGTGCCAAACACGGGATTTTTATAGCAAACCACTGCTCTGAGCTTACCAGCCAGACGTCTCTCTGCAGGGCCTGATGCTGCCATGCTCCAGGCCCTCAAATCCCCAGCAGGGCTCGCAGGAGAAGACAACATTAAAGCCCATGCAGGTGAGAGAGGTTTTCTTCCATTCTGGCTCAGCGTAATCAAAACCTTCCCACCTTTATCTTCCTGTCTCCCCTCTGCTACACCTTTCCCAACGTGTTGTGTTTAAGGGAAGGCACCAAGTGATGTTTCAGCAGCCTGAGAGCCTCTAGCTGCTGAATTGCTGATAGGAAATTGGTCTGCGACACGCATGCAGTTAGGAACCTTAGTTTGTTAAAACCAGAGTTGTCCAAAGGCTGAGTTTCCTCTTTACCTCTCTTTGAATTCCAGAAATACTTTTGCCAGGCTGCTTCCTCCAGACATCATCGAGACGTCGATGGCTCGCAGGAAATTGAAGTGCACTTTAATTAGGTCCTAAAATGAAGAAACAATCAATACTTTAAACACACCTAAAGCGAGTGGGCAAACACAGCCTAAAGACATGCACGTTCACTTCTTCATCAGGCAGTCATTTTCGTTTTCTTTTTAGCTGTTTTTAAAATAAGCCGTCCTGGTGAGATCAGCCCTAAACGGCCGTAAGTACAAGGCTGCAATTCATATAGGACAAATGCAAGCTGACAGAGCTCAATAGTGGGTGTGGAAACAACCCCCCTGATCCCATGGTGTGCCCACACTGGCAGCATCCAACCTTTCTGCAGGGAACACATCTCTGTCACCCCGCCCTGCCCCTCCTGCCCAGCTGGGGCCTTCATTTTTCTCCATCCTGCCTGCTTCTGAAACAGCCCCGCTATCTTTCCAAAGCATTTCTAAGCATAGCTAAAATACACACAGGCCAAGGCCCAGCCTTGGAACAACCAGTGTATAAAATTATTTTCTTACCTAGAGCTCATATAATCCCCAACTTTAATAATAAGCACTTAAAAAAAATCTCCTAAACCCATTCAAGCTCAGCAGCAGAGGAAGGACTGAGCTTGTTCAAGGGAATGCATGAATCTAATGTGCAATCTCAAAGTCTTCTCTTAAGTGGAAGGAAAGCTAAGCTGCCGTGAAAAGAGCAAATATTTAAGCCAGTGTTTGTGTTGTTACCTCCAAATTGATGAAAATCGCTTCCATGTCCTGGGGAGTCAGTACCAGCTTCAGTGGGTTCATGTAGTTCTGCAAGAGGTAAGTGGAAAAGGGATTGAAATCGGAGAGGGAACAAGTGTTGTTTTTTTTTATTATTATTATCTCCGTAAGGGAGATACTTTCTTTTTTCACCAGCTGCATTTACCTTGGCAGCTAGACACCCAGTTTTAATGAATTTGTGCATTTGCAAGGGGCCCAGGGAAGGTGCAGGGCACCCCAGTGCTACTACCTCTATTAAACTACATTTTATTTTATTTTATTTTATTTCATTTTATTCTATTTTACTTTACTTTATTAACCTGCTAGTTTTCCCACCACGTTGCAGCTCTTGGCTGCAGCTGTGAGCAGCTCCGAAGCATCTTTGATTCTCTCCCTAGAATTTTGCCCTTGAAAAAGCGTAGCTGATATGATTACATCGGAAATGCCTTTCTGAACAAATGCATATTAATAGAAATACCCACATTACTTGTAACTACAAACAAAAAACCTAACACAGATGCGATGCACTGGAGACAGGACCCTCTGGCCCTTTACACGCCGTCAGAACCTGCTAACCCTCTGCAAGCTGTTTTGAAGGATATCAAAGCAATAACTTAACTCTTTTTTTTTTTTTGACTGAAACAGAGGGTTTATGGATGTTTTCAAAGAAAAAAGAGCTATTTGCACACATTAGGACATTTGGTTGTAAAGTGGGAAATGTTTTTTATTGCACTCAGTTCCGTGCCCAGCTCCTTTGCAGGAACTTGCAGCAGACTGAGGCAAACAACTGCAGAAGGGGGGAAACAAAAGCGTTAGGGTGATGAGAAATGGCAGCTTCATTTTCACTATTGTTCTTCATGCCTGCCACTTTTCTTAGGGCAGAAACCACCTCCAGGCTCCCGCAGCACCCATGACTCCACCGTCTTGCTGCGGTGTTCGTTTTATTTTAAAAGAAAGGCACAACAATAATCTACCAAACCCAATTAAAACCCACGAATTCAAGCAGCGGAATGTTACTTTTAATCCAATTAGCTTCAATGACAAGTCAGCACAGCTTCAGCACTTTTGAAAAACGCCCAGAACAAAGAAACTCCTTCGAATTATTCGGTGGCAATCGAAGAAGAGATAAGATATCTGCAACCATGGCTCTTATCAGCGAGACCGGGCAGGGTGAGCGGAGCAGGAACCTCTTACCCTGGGGTGGGGGGACACAGCAGGGAATTTTTCAGCCTATTTCCAATATTCAGCGATCAGAAAAAAAACATGCTGTTTGGCTCCTGCCGTTACAGGCTGCGCATTTGTGCTTGTCAGGATGGGTTTTCTGTGTCCTCCTCCCCCTCTTGCAATTTAACATGTGAGCGCACCGATCCTGCCTCGTCGCATCTGCCAGTTCTCACAGCAAGAACTAACACGGCACGGTTAAGGCAGGATGGAGTGATGGGGTGGAAGGCAATGGTATAAAAAGGGATGGCTCGGGTCTTACCTTTTCTATGTCTTCAAGTGTTTTGTAGTATTTGGCCTCGGTTTCTTGGATTTCTAGCAAACAGCAATTTCTTTTGTCATCTTCTGTCATGCCCATTTTCTAGAAAAAAAATAAAGTGATGCATGTTCAGATAGTCCTAATGGTGGTCCTGCTCACCCAGACCGGAGCTTCATTTGGCCTTCAGTGATGGCAAAGTTGTAACAAGCGCGAGTCAGGATAGGCAGAGAAGTGTTGGTATTGCTTTATGTTAAAGGAAACTACTTTTATCCAAAAAATTTAGGAAGAAACCCTGGCTCTACTATTCAGGATGTTACAACATGGTCAGCATTGCATTTTTCCATTTATTATAGCTCCATCACCAAAGACTATCGGCTAAAGAATAAATGAGAGAAAAAATGCTCTTTCTCTCTCTTTTTTTTTTTTTTTTTTTTTTTTTTTGCTTAAGATGAAAATCACAGCAGAGCCTAAATGGGTCATAAATAATACGTTAGACTTATACAAATCCCCTGCCAGGCCTGCCAAGTCTCATGATTTTAGGTCAGATCTGACACTACACGTGTTGTGTTTTTTTTTTTTCTAAGCCCCAGCTCCTGGCGTCACTTCCCCTACGTTTGTAAAGAGGAGCTGAGGCGTCGGGGTGGGAGGTGAAGCGCTTGTTAGTGCCGAGTTTGGGGGCTGATTCAGTCGGTGGTTTGATTTAATGACCATGCACATCCTCTGCGTGCCGTGTTATAACCCCCAGCTCGGACCTAGCAGCAAACCGGTGCTTTCATCGATGCGGCTTACCTGCATGTATCTAATCTGAAGCATGCAGAAATACAAGAAACCAATTAGCGTTACACACGCGCTATGGCAACAAAGCTTAAAAAAATTCCACTACCGAGACAGAAACATGGGTGATTGTTTTAAAAACAGACTCTTGCTCAAGGGCAGGGAGGAAAGGGAGTTAAAGGCACTGACCCCACTGCTGCTCAGCGGTGCCCAAGGAAACAAAACAGCTTATCCTGCGGTGCTGCAGGGAGCTCTGCGCCACGGCCAGCTCTGTTTGCCAGCAGGAGGCAGTAATTGGGGTTTACACCAATCCAGAGGTGGCAGGTGGCAGGGGATGGGAGAGAATTTGGCAGCTTGTGCTCTGATGGAAGGCTCCCTTCCAGCTCTGCACCAGCAAAAACCACCGTGGCCCTCCTCAGCGGGGACACAGGCAGCAAGGGGGGCTGAAGGCACCTCTGGGGAGATGCAAGAGCCACTGTCACCTTCCTGGACCATCTGTGGAGCAGGAAACTTGCACCAAAATCCCTTGGAGTCAATGCAAGTCCCTCCATGAGGTCTTGCATGCCACACTCCTGCTTTTCCCCAGTCTTTGGAGGTGACAAACGGGGTCGGCTGCTTCTCCATAAAGCCCTACAGGGGCTGACTCCGGGAATCTCAGCTGTGAAAGCTCTCAGCACCCAGGCAGGAGCAGGAACAAGCTCCAACCCCTGTGCCGAACCCTCAGCACACAGATCTGCCAGCCCTGATCTAAAAATACCATTGCACGGGGCACGAGGCTTGGTGATGGAGCACGTACAAGCCCCATTGCTCCCCGAAGGGGCTGCAGTGACACACGCTGTGCTGGCTCAGCAGCAAACAACTATTTTTAGCTTGTCTTTTACCATTTGGGCTTATTAGCTCTCCTTCCCCTTCCTCCTCCCCCAGCTCCTTCAGACGATGTGATGTGCTGGAAAACTCCTTGGAGAGCCCCCTCTGGGCCAGCACCGTCCCACTCGGCTTATTTTTACCTCTGGCGAGGCAGCTTGGCTTCGAGGGATGATGCAAAGTGATTTGCTCCCCTGCAGCAACTCCCATCATGTGTGAATCACTTCTTATTTAATTCTATCCTCAACCCGCATCATCCGTGGATCACTTATTATTTAATTCTATCCTCTCCCTTCCCCCCCCCCGCCTCATCAAAGTTCAAAAAAAACGCATGTAGATTATTACCATGGGCTGCTGAACTTCCACTCTGATGATATCTTCGTAGATATCATCGCCTTCATCTTCGCAGGGGACGCAGTCGTAAATATCCTCCCCCAGATCGTGTTCGCTGGAACGAGAAGGAGAGCGGCTCAGCGACAGCAGGGCACGTTCACTGCCGCTGGGTTGGAGGGAGAACGATCGCAGCCATAAGGAAACCCCACGGCCCATGGCACTGACACCCACCCATGGAATACTTAGGCAGGATCCGTCCCAGCCCGTGCTGGGGGTCGATTTGCTCCCTCTGTGCTCAGCAGAAATGGGCTGAGCGTCACGCATCTACAGGAGGAGCTGCTTGTAGGGGGAGCAAAGGGCTAAAACATCACCCTGCCGCTGCACGGCCGCATCCCCATGACCCGCTGCAGCCCCCAGCAGCGACCTGCTTGGGAAATGGGGATAAAAGAGACGCTGGGGAAAAAAAAAATCACATTCACGCAGCCACACTCCCATTGCAGGTTTTGCCATAAGGGAGTCTCACCAGATGCTCAGCTCTGTGATGCTCAGTCCCAGTGCTGAGCAGGAACAGCATTTACATCAGAGATGAAGCAAACAGCCAAAAAGTCACATTTTGAGGACTGGCCAATACACTTAGGAGATGCCCCCGCAAGCACAGGCTTTAAGGTGTCCCTGCGACATAGTGCCCAACTTCTATTGAAGGTTTTAGGTACTTAATTGTCACCTGAGCCTTTGCAAATTCCCCTAGGGGCTCCTAAGTCTTGGAGCTCTTCTGAAAATTCAACCCATAATAAATACCAATTAACAACAGTAATGCTAGAGCTTAGATCTACAGGTGCAAATTGCTAACAGCTCCCACTGAAGTCAACCTCATGGGATCAGGACAGTGTGAAATGCTGGAATATCAAACAGCTTTCACATACTTTATAAGCAGTCTCTTTCAACAGGGGTATTAATTACATACAAATATGTTTAGGTGTAAAACCGTGCTCAAAACGTAATGCTCAACATCTCTATATTATCGAGCACTGAGCAGCAGAGCACATCTGTTTGCAAAACTGGGCCTTATTTCTTTTCTAAATGCAGCTCCTTCTATTTTTAAAAACAGATTTATTTAATAAAAGTTTGGGGATTTTAAATAAATCCACTGGCATGATGTATCCATCCCATTCTTCCAGAGTGATGCATTGCAGCTGCTGTAATAATGCCCACTAATAGCTGGTGATCCATCTTCCCCTTCCCAAGCGTCGCCGTCACCGTTATTATCTGTACCAATATTTATATTCTCAGCTCCTCTCCTTATCCAGAGCAAGTAACTCCTGCTTCCTGATTAATCTTCCCTTCTCGGATTGCTGGGTGCCTCTCCATACATCATTTCCTTGGCTCGAAGGTCGTTAGGAACCGTACGGCTGGGTTAATATCGCAAGCGCGAGCCTGGCTGCTGGTGCCCAACCATGGCCAACGCTCCCCTGCTCACCGGCACTAGCACGAGCCCTCGGTATCTCTCTTTTCTGCCCAGACACAAAACCAGAGACAATTCCCAAATCCTAGGGCCAACTGGAAGGGCACTTCCAGTTCAGAGCTTAGAGAAGTGCTCAAACCCTTCCGTTGGTGCTGTGTTTTGTCTGCCGGAGTGGAAAATAAGCGCACGTCCCCATTATTAACAACGAGAACAGGCTTTGGGTCATTTTAGGCAGCAACAACCCACGAAGACACTAAATTTTAAATCCCCTAAGGGCAGATATTTTCAGCGTTCAGCACGGCGCCCTGCTGCAGGAGGCAGTATGGTCAGCATCCTCAGCATGTCCCGCATGGACCGCGCAACCCAGGGAGGCCAGATCCTCACCTCTTTCTTCACAGAGGGAAAGGATTTAGTCCTTCAATATAAGCAGCAAACCGAGAGCTGCCCATGGGGACTGGAGCCTGCGATCTACCGCCTGGATTAGGAGCTTCATTGACATCTCTGGGTTTAGCAAAGGGATTTGATCCTCCCTTCAGAGTTAACAGCAACATTTGCAATTGCTGCTATTAGGATGGATACAAACAACTATGGGCTGGCAGCATCTTGCCTAGCCAAGGAAGATTATTCAGGGCAAATAATAAGAGTTTTTCTTATTTCAGGCAAAGCCAGTGCTTTTGGCCAAATTTTTCCTCCCTGGCAATGAGCACTCCGCACAAATGCCCTCCAAAGCAGGCAGCGGCCCTGCTAGTGAGCAGCTCCCACAAGAGAGGAACCGATGATATTTTCAGTGCCATTACAGACGAAGAAGGTAAGCAGAGAAATGCTGGGAAGTTGATGTGTTTGTACCAGCCTCAGAAATTCACGGATGAGCCCCAGCGAGGCGCTCAGCACCAAACCAACCATGCCACGACCCACCCAAAACCAGAGCGCGGCTTCGCTGCGCTGATCAAAGCCCAGAAGCACTGGGGAGAGCAAAAGGAGGAGGGAGAAGGAGCTAAAATAAGAGGACCAAAAGCCGAATGCAAATTTCCAGCACTGCAGCTGGGGTTAAGAGCCAGAGGATGAGCAGAGCCCTGCACTGGCAGCACATCTGGCAGGGCTAGGTGTCAGGGTGATGGAGGGCAAGATGTGCTGGACCCGAGATCTTGCATGGTTTTAATTACCCAGATAGTATTTAGACTGAGACACACGTCTGGAAATAGCAGGAGAGGCCTTTACCCGTCTATTCTACTCTGGTCTCGTATTCTCCATCGGAAGTCGAACCTTGTAATTCAGAAATGAGCCTCGAGCAGTTATAGCAACCAACATCATCTCAGAGATGGCGAAAGCAAGACATATAAAAATCTTTGCTGATGACAAAGAAGCAAAGATGTGTACGAGTGCTCTGGCTTGAGTGTCCTGGACCACAGAGCCATTTATTTCGCTGCCTGGCATGTGTGGTTTTTCCAACACAGGAAAAATAATGAGAAAAGTGGCAGCTAACTTATCATCTCACCTTGGCTTCTCAATTCATTATTTTCTTTTTTTTTAAATGCACTTGAGCAATTCTGCTGATCACATCACTGTTTTGGAAGATGTGGCGAGAACCACTAGTAACAGCAGGGAAAGAAATAAACTCCAGCAAGAAGCTCATAGCAGGGGACAGCTCTGGGGCAAAGTCTGTGCCCAAATGAGCGGCATCACTTGGGCACAAGTTCTCACTTTTAGAAGAGAAAAAGAGATAAGAGTTATGCAAAGGGAAAGTTTCCTGTCAAGCCATTCACAGCTCTTCTGTGAATTGACTCCAAATTCTTCAAATACCTACCAAACCACCCCAAACCTGCCCTGGGTGTAACCCACGTACCACGCTTCGTGCCAGGGCCCTGCAGAGGGAAGGTAAGTGGAGCAGGTTCCTGATAAGGAGATTTCTGATACTGCAAAGAGGACCAGGAATAATTGCCCTCATAAATTTATCGTGACAAAATAACCGGGGTGTGGTGAAGCAGCAGCAGAGAAAATTTAGGTGAAGCACCAAGTAAGACTTGGGAAGTGTCAGAGCGGCTCGGGGCAGCTGAAACGGCCACCCTGAGATGCGAAGGCAGCAGGCAGGATGGTGCTGAGCAGCACGGCGGGTGGCTGCCTACTGCTGGGAGGCTCGCACGGACCCGGACAAACACTGCTTTGATTCTTCTCAGCAGTTCCCAGCGAAAGCAGCCGTGTTATCGCCCCGACCCACTCATTTCCTTGTGTAAATTTCTCCCAAATGTGCTGCTGGAGAGCCTGGCAGCCGGGCAGGCTGCAATAAATCACGCGGCAGAGGACGCTCGACCTTTTACCAGTCCTCCTAGCGCTGATGGCACAGCCACCATCCAGCCCTGCCATCTGCCCCGGTGCTCCCAGGCTGCCATCTGGCCGACAGCAGCGCGAGCAGAGGGGGCAGGTGGGCTGAGGACAGGGAATTGGAGAGCTTGCTCGCTCCCCTGATACCCTTCTGGTTTCCCCCCCCCCCCCCCCCCCATCACCAATTGCTCTTTTTTTGTATGTAAAATAAATATCTGCCTCCATGCCATTATCTGTCTTGACCTCTTGGGTGGACAGCACAATGCTGGGGATGAGGTTATCTGCATGGAAAATCAGCCCTGACCCAAAAGCGTGGGCACAAGGGGCTCAGCAAGGCACAGACGTCCTTTAGGGCCACCAGCCTTCTCGTGGCCACATTTTGCTGTGGGCACACACCTTGCATCTGCACCCTGGTGCTCGGGGTGCTGCTATCGACCCGCACCCGGAGCCTGTGCTGGCTCCTGTGCCAGGCTCTTCCATCCTGGGGGGGGCCTCGATACGGCATTCGGGACACACTCCCACCTCCCCAAGGCAGCTGGATGGTGAGCGCTATGAAACGCAGAGCTGCTGGGCGGACTGAATCACTCGCAGCCCATGAATGATGCCCTTGTTCCGCTGTTTGGGGATCGGCAGCAGCTAAGAAAGAGCTTTCTCATGCGGCCTCGTGGCTTGCCAGCGCGCAGCGTGGGTGCCCAGTGTGCACCACTGTGAGCGGCAGGCTGCCCGAGAACGTCCCCCGGGAGGTGCCCCTTGGCCGGGGCAGGAAAGGGGCAGCGGTGCTGCTGTGTCAGCAGGCAGCACACCAGCCCTGCTGCTCGGGGTCTCGCGGGGGCATTTCAGGGTTGTTTTACAGTTACAGATGAATTACGGCTCCATTTCACGGGTTGTGCCTCCGCACGACGTGGCTGTGCTGGGAGCACTGATTCCTATGAACGAAGTCGTGAGCTATCCCCTTTACACACCCCTGTCAGCACTGGTCCCACCTCATGATGTAACGAAGAGGATTTGGCAAAGGACAGGGGAAGAAAAAGCAAGCTAAAAGTCGAAGACGATCTGGGACAGAAGGAAGGAGCTCCTGTCCCACCGGCAGCTGATCAGAAATACATTTCCAAGCCATCAGAGCACATTTAGGCCCCCCAGGGCCAGACCAACTCCCAGCCACGAGCGAAGGGATGGAGTGGAACTGGGACAGCCACAGCTGGACGCTGCCCCTCGGTCCCCAACACACTGAGGCTCCTGCAGCACGGGGCTCCTGCACAGACAGCACCTTGCAGAGCCCCCGTGCAAGAATCAGGAATTTTAAAAGCCAAATATTAAAGGGATTTCAAGAACTTTAGGAGAGGGGGGGAAACATTGCTCTTGAAAGGATCCTTTTCTAAGTTCAAATTTTATTAAACTGTAGCTGCTGGGACCAACCCACGAGCGGGGGATTGCAGCATCCCCCTGTACGGGGGATTTATGATTTACTTTCGTAATAACCGAAGCCATAAGGAACTCATTGGATTAAGGAGCCTTATTATTTATGTTGTGGAACAATAATATTTAACCGTATAAAGCCGCACATCCACCCGCCCAGATTTTCTCCCTGTCTGAAACAGACTGCACTTTGTGAGTCCGGTCCCGGCCCCGCCGGAGCCGGTGGGAATACTGCCATCGAATTCCGATCGGGCCAGCGTTTCACCAGCCACCAGTTTTAGTTCAAGGTTGTTTAAAAGCCTGTTATATCATCACCGCAGCTCAGGGGCAGCAAAACACAGGCACCGGGGACACAAATAAATACAGGCAGGGGAAGGCACTGCTGGGTGCATCGAGGCACTGGGCACCCCCGTCTCAGCCACGGGCTCTCTCCTGCCCCGTTTTGGCTGCTCTGCCCTGCACAGAGGGTGCTACGAGCCTTTGTGCACCCCCAACTGTTTGTGGAAAGTGTGCTGCTGAAGTGAGACACTGCTTGGAAAAACACAGATCGCTCAGGTGCACGCATTGCACGGGACCTTGGGGTGACCATGGGGGTTATTCACCGACCTGCAGGCCCACAGAGAGCACTCGGAGCAAGCCCCGCTGCAGGAATTACACCCAGGGCTGTTGCAGTTCAGAAAGGGATGCAGCAGGAAGGGGTCCCCATGGGCTGCCCCCCTGAGCCACCCGTGAAGTCGGCCTAACCCAAAGGAACATCTCCCAGGGCTCTGCATGGGCAAAGACAGAGCTGTAAGAGCCCCCACATCTCCTGGCGGGGCGATCAAAGCAGCCGGGCCAGCGCTCCCAGCCCTGCTGTCAAGCTCCATCAGTCTTTGCTTGAACTAAAGGACAACCTTTCCCGTTGTGTTCCCCCCTGGGAAGCGAGGCACTCACTCGGCCAGCTCCTCCAGGCTGCGGTACACGTCGTCATCGTTCTCCGCGGTCTCCTCCGACGGGAAGGGCCTGCGAAGGAGATGGGTGACAGCGTTAGTGGTCTATCTGCCCCCCCTGCAGCCCCAGCCGAACCCAGAGCATCATCAGCTGCTTACTGAGCACAATATTCCTTGCAAATCCATTTGTCCCCTTCGAGGCGTTAGGTCCCAGGGGGACGCTGCCTGGGCTGCTCCCCCTGAGAAACCACCGTGCTGCTCGGTCTGCTCGCCACGGCTCGAACAGCCTCGCCCGCGTCCTTACAAGAGCAGGCCTTCCTCGTGTTAATACATCGCAATAGCTGAAAAAAGGCTAAAACCCCGTCGGGGGGGCGAGGGGGAGAGAAAGGACACCAAAAGGGCAAAAGAAAGCGGGGGGAAGCGGATTAAAAAGAGGAAGGGAGGGAATGGGGGGGGGGGGGGGGGGGAAGCAAGAATTCCTTGGCTCGTTCTGAAGTAATAATCAAGTAATGTAGGAAAGAGATGAAAAATATTGCTTTAATTAAAGCCAATGTATTATTGCTGGCACGGGGCCACGGCGGGCCAGGGCTCTGCTGGGGCTGGATGCACCTTGCGCCGCTGGCTGCAGCATGGGGCCGAGGAGGATGCTGCGGGGAAGCGGACACACATGAACCTCCAGCTGCCCCCACGTGCAATTTCCTCCTCAGTTCCCTCCCACTCTCCCTATTTCACGACGGATTGCCTCTCCTGAAAGATTTAATACGTGGCCTGGCTGGGCCCTCAATTTGCTATTTTTGGATCTCATCTCCAGCACTAATTTGCCTCCCCTCCCCTGCTTCGCTTCGCCCTGGTTGTGGTGAGCGGCTTCAGGCCGAGTGAACCAGGGGCTGAATCCAGGAGTTAACCCCTGCCACTGCCAGGTCCAGGAGGGGAAGGAGCCACGGTGACCCCAGCACAGAGCAAGATGATGCCATGTCTTGGGGTTGTGGTGCCTCCCCGTGAGATGCAAACCCATCTCACGGGGAGTTTGTGGGTTTCCTCTGCCCTGGGGGCTAGGGACTAGCACGAATCCACGTGGAGCTCTTAAAAAAGCCACCAGCTGCCCACAGCTGAGCTGAGCCCGGGGAAACATCCTCAGAATTCAGCCTGATGGCAAGGGGAACGGCAGCGGCATTGCACCACCCTGCAAAGCCCCAGGAAGAGAGAAAAAAACAGAGGTGACCTCTGCTCAAACACCACTGGTTTAAGTAAAAGCAAAAACCCACCACAAGACATGACCTCCTTTTTTTCTAAACACACCTTCTGCGTTTAATCTCTATTTCCTTTTCCATGCTCACCATGCCAGAACGAAAGGCGTTAAAGAGCTATCAAGAATATTAAAATCACAAGATCATGTTTCCAACCATAAATCTGGGCTTGAGGTGTAATCAAGTGCTGTGATAAACCCCCATCGTGTAAGACAAGGAGAGAGCAAAGAGAAAACCATCTCCTAACAGGAGTTTCTGGGAGACGGCAGCGCCGCGAGCCCCGGCAGCCTCACCTTGACCGTGGGCAATGCACCGGAGTGAAAGTCAGGGCAGGGGAGGAATTAATAACCTGTATCTCAGCAATTGCAGATAATGGCTAAATAGGGATGCACGGAATGCAATTAGAAGGAAGGTCAGGCTGAGGGGAGGGTTGCTAAATGAGCCGTCTGAAATTCGGAGCCGAAGGGCGGCTTTTTGGAGGAAGCCCCGCACTTTGGTCGAGCCCTTCGAGCCGGCTGCCTGTACAAACGTGTGGCTGTCCAGGAGCCACACGTGGCCCCAGTGATGCTCCCATGTCCCTGGGTCACTGCCACAGGAGCGGGGCCGACACCTCCCAGCCCAAAGGAGGGTTACAGCCGCCCCTCTCCCAGCCGGCAGCACCCAGGCAGGGATCTGCCACAGGCTTCGGGCAGCTGGCACCCAAAAGCTGCACCTCCTCCAGCCACAAGCTCCCAAAGAGTTGCCATGGTGCCTAGGACCAGTCTGAATGGCATTATTAAAAAAATAAAAGAAATAAAAAATAGCAGAAGCCTCGGTAGTAAAGGGAACTAAGAGCTCATAATTCCCTGCAGAACTGTGCTTCATCGTGCTTCATAAGCAGTATTAACTGCAATAGCTGGGAATGCCCAACATTAATGAATAAAATATTTTGAGTCCACTGAAACCCATCAGTTTTGCAGAGGTCCCAAACTCTTAAAATCCGTTTCAAAAAAGTCCCTTTTCAGAATCAATATTTAAGCACTAGACTTCATTTTTTTCAGTCCACCATCATAAAAAAAAAAAAATGTAACACCTGCTGAGCCATTTATCCTTCAAGCCTGTGCCACTTCATCCACTCGGATGGAGAGCAAAAGCCCCAGCAACATCAAACGCTGCTGGAGCAGCCTCTTAAAGATGATAAACCTCCCAGAGCAGACTTCTTCACAACAAACCCCAGTGCATTCAACAGCATAATTTCCAGAGATCAAAGAAGAGAACCCAGTAGTGATTGATCCAAGGCGCTTGTTTTAGAATCTAAAAAGAGAAGAAAAGACCAAGTGATTTGTTGCGGCGTTTAAAGAGAGCTTCTCAGCTTGAGGACAAGAGTTACTGCAGCCGATCCTCCCCGACACCCAACACAAAGCTCCCCTCTGATCTTAAAAACCATTCAGGCAATTTTCCGGGGCACAGAGCCCCCTGGAAAAAAAATTGCCTCTTGCAAGGAAATGCAGGAGCAGCCGCCAGCACACTGCACTGGGGATATTCAATTAATATTTCACCAGGCACCTAATGCAGAAGCAGCCCTCCCTTGCTCTCCATGGTCACTCGGGGCCATCCCACGCCGTATCCTCAGCAGCCATCCCCAGGCTCCTCGGCAGTGACGCTCGCAGCTCGGTGCGCTGCCTGCCTGCTCTCTGCTCTGAATTATTTAACGAGGAGAACTAGGTAGGCTGCCATTCTCCAGCAGCAATAAGCAGAAAGATTTATTTCTGAACATATTTCAGCGCCTGGTGCCTTGTCCTAGCAACCGAAGCCAGCTGTTCACCTCTGGATACCATCACAGAGAGTACAGAGGGTCAGAGATGGGTCGGTTTTACTCGGATCATTTGCTTCAGCAGCATCTTAGCCTCAAATTCGTGTATGAGAGAGCAGGGTGAATCCAGTGTGATTAATCTCCTATTTCCCCTCTCTCTCTCCATCCTGATTTCTTGGGGACAGCCACCAGCCCTGCTGGCGCGGTGAGAAGGTTTGTATGACTTGTGAAAACAGTCACAGGAGGCCACAGGAGTTGACTCAGCCCTCACCAGGAGCTGGATTCCAGCCTCCAGACACCAGCATGCTAATGTTGACCTATTTTCCCAAGTCCAGTGATAGCACTTCGATGCTTTAAACAGCAGGCTGGGTGTGTGACGCCCGTGAAACCTGAGCTGTGCCCATCTGCTGCCCCTTCTGCAAGGGATTTCTTGATAAATGGAAAGGACCAGCGCCTGAAACGGGTACAAATGGGCTTCTGCAGCTCTGCTGGGATGGATGGGGCTGTGCTGAGTGTTCCATGCTCAGGATCTGGCAGAAAAACGTTTTCATACATGGGATCTCCCGACTGCAATCACATCTTGCAGTAACTCACAAAGCCACAGCTGGATGCGCAGTCCTCCAACGAACCCTTTCTGAAGAAATCCTCATGGCAGAACAGTGAAACCCAATGGGACTCTGATTTCACCAAGGTTTTGTACTTCAGGTTTTCAGCGTGAGTTTGGAACGTTAGGTTAGCAGCCAGCCTCAGCTCTTGTGCTTTTTGGGTGAGTCTGGGTGTTCACATGGACCTGTGGGACCTGCTGGCCAAGGCACCCAGCATGCCCACACACCGTGTCACATCTGCTTGCAGGACACAGATTTGGGGAGGTGCTTGCACCCAAATACACCCATGTACAAGGAGAAACCCTTCCAAAGAGCTAAAGGGGAAAGCGTTCAGACCTCGTCCATCCGAGGAGCCCAGCAGCACCTTTTCCTTACCGAGAGCATTTGGCGAGCAGCGTGCTGACGGCCGTGGGGCGCTCATTCCTCGGCCCCGGGGCCGCAGCAGCTCCCTGGGGTGACGCAGGACGTAATGCTTTCATCAGCACAGCGCCCGTGGGGCCGTCCAAAGAAACCATGTGGTTCTGCAAGATGTTTGCATGCAACCGAGAACGCGTCCGTCATCAGCTTTGGGGGGGGGTTAGAGATTTATGGCTGCAGCGAGAGGTGGGTGTGAGCTGACCGGGGGGACCCGGAGCTCTTTCCCTGGCTCTGCTCTTACACCGGGCACTTCCCCAAGCTTTGGTTCCCCTCTGTGAGATGGGAACAAGCTCGGGGAATGGTTTTGGTCAAGCGCTGTGAGACAGACAAAAAGCACGCTATTAACGTCCGATGCTCTAAAGCAGGATGGAATCAATTCTCCCCGCAGAACAAGACACATCGGAGCATACCAAAAGCTGCTGAATTTAATTAAAATCATGCTATTGTGTTACATTACTCATCTCTGGAAAGAAGCACCTCGTGCTGTGCCAAATTTTAGACACGTCTTCTGAAAAATTATGATTTGCTTTTATTTGTGGTCTGGAACTTGCAGAAATTCTCACAAGATTAATTCTGATAGAAATTCAGCAGGGAAGCAGCAAGCTACATAATCAGATAACACAAAGATGATGATTTTGCAGGAGAGTACTTACAGCATTCAGCACAGCGCACTGCACAGTGCCCAAGGGTTAGCTGCATGCCCTGATTTATCTTTAGCTCGAATCTGAACCAAATATTTCTGGAGACTATGAGACAAGAAAATAACAGCTCGTATAATTTTATGTTTCAACACATTATCGCATTTTTAAAAAAATTCTCATGCAGCAATGCTTCGCTCTGGAAAGTGGCACGGTTTCCTCCTCACTCCAGCTCCACTTTGACAATAACAGATGGGTAAAATCAAAAGGGGAATCCAGAAACATCGTTCCCAGAGAAAAAGTACCCTCTGGGGTAACAGTCCCTAGGAAGGGATGTGGTCCAGCTCTCTGACTCAGAAAAAGAATTGATTTAAAAACACTGTGGCTGAAAATTAATGGCCAGCATGGTGAGCAGGGGCAGTGCCGGCTGCCCATGTCCCAGTGCTGGGGGAGCAGCAGACCAGGGCATGTTCCCCCCCGGTCACCTTGGGAGCATGAAGTCAAATCACACCCCACAGTAGCTGGCAACATCTCCAGGCTCCACGGTTGCCTGAATTTGCAAATCGCTCTGTCAGACCCGAAGCCTTGCTCTTAACGTGCAGCAAAGTGGCCCGAGGAAATCTTCCAGGACTCCGAGCAGCAGTTTCCCTGCTGTACCTGAGCAGCTGCAGCCCTCTGAAGCGCTCGCCAATAATAACAAATCTCTCCCCAAACACGTACCCCTGCCTGCTCCCAGATGCGTGCCAGCACCGCTGAGTGCCTGCAGGACAGCACCGCCACCCAGACAGGGCCCTGCTGTGCAACACCAGCCAAACAGAGCCCTGGCCTCAACAGCACTGCCTGTGGTCCAGGAGCCAAAAGATGTGTGTTCCCCTCGTCAGAGGGGTGCAAAGGGACGTGGCTTGGCCCCGAGAGGAGGCAGAGCCTGAACCCGAGCCTTCACATCCCCAGCGCTGGCAGCTGCCCACCTCCCTGCCCTTGTTTTGGATCTGCTGAGCCTGAAAGCCCTCTGCACGCCTGGGGAAAGCTCTGAATTTCAGAGCAGCCTTCCCCACACCAGCCCATGTGCTGACACCAACCAGGGGAGAAGGCTGTGGGCGCTCTGCGTCGCACCCAGAGGTGGGAGGCGAGGCAGGGAGGGACCCCGAGGGAAGCTCAGCACCTTCCAGGCAACGAGCCGTGGCCCAAAAAGCCAGCAAGCCCCAGATCTGACCACTAAGCCGAGCTGTGCGCTTCAGGGCTCTACCTTCATTATGCAAGGCCGCTGGTGAGGACGGGGAGAGGGAAATTGCCTTTGCTTCCATTAGCGGATGCTTACGGGGTGACCTCAGCACCTCCCCGGCCTACAAAGCGGGCGCGCAGGAAAACGTCAGTGAGATTTTTCAGGCTCTCTTAGGAGCGAGCCTGCGAGGATGCACACTTGCCAAAATAAATGTGCTGAAAATGACTTAGCCGGGAGAAATCTGCTCTGAGCCAAGGGTCCTGACAGTGTACAAATGGGGCTTTCGGTCACTCCTAGAGAAGGTCTGTCCATGTCAAAGGAAGCCATCTCCACTTGACCCCACGACTGCAAGGTCTGTGGCTGAACCTCTGTAGTTTTGTGCTGGTCAGGCCTGATGCTCAGCAAGGCAGATGTGTACTAGGAGCCCCACGACAGGTATGGATGGTTTCTATCAGCTCGGGTAACGCAGGATTTTATGCTGTGTCCCACTCCCAGACTCCCCCAGGCACAAGAACATGCTGCTCAGCAACCGCATGCAATTTTCAGGACATGGATTCCTTACACAGCCTTCAAAATCCATTTTATAGCAACACTTAAAGTGAGCACAACGGATACACAACAGCAGTAAAAAATATAATGGGCAGAGCGCAATCACAGGGAGCGTGCTGGCGATGAATAAAACAGCCCTTGTAAAAGCAGCTGTACAGAAGAAGAGGTCTGGAACTACCTTCCCACCAGAGTCTGCCTGAAGACACTCCAGGACTTAATCATTAGCGACTTTAATTGCTTGCCTTTTTCACACACGGCTGGATCTGCCTCCTGCATTGAGCTACCATCCCCGGGGTGGGGGGCCCACAGCCCAAATACAGCATCCATCGTGCTGGAGAGTCTGCAAATCCCCCAGATATTTCCACTACTCCCCTTCTCTCCCCCAGGACAGCCAGGGGAATGTCTCCTTGACCAGCTATGTCTGAGCTTGCGCCTTCTCCTGGGCTTTGTTGGCAGGATCAGTCTCATTGCCAGGGCAGGGTTAAGGCTGAACCGGGGCTCAGACGGGGAAACGGCTCAAAGTCCTGAAACCTGAGCAAAACTCTTGGTTTAATTCTGAAACGGTGAATGAAGCGTGGAGGAGTTTCTGGATCAAACCCAGCTGATCAGTGAATTAAAGATGTTGGGAGGGAAGAGACCACTGCTGCAACATGACCTGGACAGGCCATTCCCCGTCCTACCCCAGCTCCCAGACCTGATCTCTGCTGGCCTCATGGAAAGCATCTTCATTACCTTAGGAAGGCCTCTGCACCATGGAAATGAAGATGTTAAGAGTAACAGATTTGGACTTAGAGCATGGTCAGCACCTCCCAACAGCCCCTGCATCACCCCCAGGATGATTTAATTGAGCGAGGGTCCCGCAGGCAGTGCCGGGCTGAGCAGCTCCAGGCTGCCAGAGCATCTCCGGCACCCTCTGCCCCTTCTGTTTGGGCAGGGAGGGCATTGCCGTGCCTACAGCAGCATTACAGCCCCACAAACAGCACAGGCAGGATGCTGATGGCTCTCCCTTCCCAGCCCCTACACACATCCTGATATTATTGGCAAGCCATTAAGCACAGAAACTCTGGGGATGATAAGGCCGCAAACCTCACTTTAGGCACGGCGGTCTGTTTTCATAGTTTACCTGGCCGAAACCGAGCAGTGCTGAGCCTCGTCAGCAGGGCAGGGGATTTGCAGACAAAGCAGGGAGGTTGGGAAATCTTTGGGTTAAATCCCTGCTGACGGCAGGATGCTGAGACCTGCTCCTGCAGCCTCGCATCGCACCACACCCAGCTGGCTCAACACCAACAGCCACCAACAGCCTGGGATTTCAGGGGGTGCTACATGCAGGGAGGTTACATGCCCAGAGACATGGCATTTTGGCTTCTACCTATTTATTTGCTCAAATACAAATAATTTTTTTGGCAGGCTGGCCTCGCTGTGTTTGTCTTGCCTTTGCAAGTAAAGCCTTGCAAGTAAACAAACAAACAAAAAAATCCCTATGATTTATTTGTCCGACAAACGTGCTTCCAGGTGGCTGCACCACTCCACTCTCCTGGGGGGAGCCCACACACAGCCATCCTCTTCCTCCCCTTCATCCCCCCTGCACAGCCAAAGCACCGCCGCCGCGCCCGCTGCAGACCCCATCTGCTTGACAAATGCTGATTTACCCCTCCTCCCCATTTGCAAATGTTTTTAAATCTATTTTATTAATCGCCGTGCCTTCTGAAGAAAGTCACTTAGAGGCTCGGTTCATATCTAAAGGATTTGCTTAGATTAAGGACCTCGGTAAAAGGCCTTTGAGCACGCGAACCCCTTCCCGTTCTCAGATGGCTTCCCTGCGCACGCATTAAAAATGCATGCAGGCAGCATGAGCCAATATTCCTTAACCTCCTGCTTTGCTTGCAAAACTCCACTTCCAGGAAAAACACGCATCTCGGGGAGATGAAAACACCCGGCCCCCCTCCCACAGCTCACACTCAGCCCCAGGAGCTCGCCAGCACCAGGTGCAGGCAGCCGGGGCCGGGCGTGCCATGGGCAATGGGGAGCAACCAGGGCTATGGCAGGAGAGGCTTCGAGAAACCCAGCTTTGAGAAGAAAACCCTGGTTTATTTATTGGGATCTGCAGCAAGAAGTCCTGCTGTCCTCCTGAGAGCTGAGAGTTTGCTTGAGAAATCTCAGAGGGGAGGTTTTTGGGGAAAACCAAAACACACAAATCTCAGGGATTTGCCCAGAGCCATGTCCAGCACCTGGGGCAGAGCCAGGATCCGAACACAGTGGTGTGCATCCCCCTTCCTTCAGTGCACTTCTTTCTCCACAGAAATGCCTTTCTGCTCTCTGATGGACTCGACAGAAAATGTGCCCTTTTCTAGGAGACACCAACGAGCCTCTCATCACTCAGGGGCTTCTTATGCACAGGGCTCTATCCAAAAGTGATGCAGGTGTGCAGCAGCCAGCGGTGGCCCTTGGGACTACACGCTGCTTGAATTAGTGGGAAACCAGAGCATCCGTGCTGTTTGCACCAACAGCCTTGTGCAAGGGCAACCACATCTCTATTTTAGCCTTCCAGGAGTTCAGTCAGCGATGCCACATGCTGAAAGGTGCCACTGCTTTGCAGGGGACTTCTGAAACCTTCAGCTGAGAGCAGAGCAGAGCAGGGCAGACCAGGAGACGTGCCGCCTGGGCTGCAGCCACCCTGGATTAAGTCCAGCCCTTGCAGAGCACTGCAAACAGCACATTGCACTCACGCTTGTTTTTTTTGCCATGTTCTGCTGCTTGTAGCTTGTTCCTCGGAAGAAACACTCTGTCATCTCCACATAGCTATCCTGATAGCTATCTGATTTACTCTGCAAAACAGGCTTTCTCTGGCAAGGTTCATGAATCCAGAAATTATTAGCCAGAAAGACTTACATTTTCTTCACCGAATAGCAGAGAAGATTGATTTTTATTTTCCTACCCTGCATGCCATAGAACTTATTTAAGGACAAGTAATGGGCTGGTGGATTTATTTCGTTCTTAATTTGCCTGGTCCTGAAGCCCTAGACCTAAAATACAGACCCCCATCCGTGCTGTGGGGCTGAAGACCACACAACCCATACACAATCCTAATAGCACAGCGTTTACCATGACTTTTTGAGCACCGTGCCTTAAGCCAACGAGATTTTTCCTATTTATTCCAATGGCAGCATCTCCCCCGAGGGAAAGCAAATGAACCCAGTGAGCAGTCCCCTCGGGGAGCTGGGGCTGCTGTTGACTTTCAGCAGATTCTCCCAGATTGACCGAATTCCCCCATATTGACCAAATTCCCCCAGACTGACTGAATTCATCTGAGATCAGCTTTGCGCCACAGTTCGGGTGATGGTGCAGCAAGAAATCAGCTAGTTTGAAATAAAAAAAAACTGGCAGCAATGGGCAAAACGAGGGCTCTGGCACCGCAGGGGACAGCGGTGATGGGAAGAGACATCCCCGTGGGGGGATTTTCGGGCTGAAGGGAGGGAGAGCATTTTCTGTCCCTACAATGGGGAGGAGGAGCAGGGTTAATACGCAGGGAAAACAGAGTTACACACAAAGCCCCACTAAGCTCTCAGCTATTCTTGTGTAATTGCGGTGCCAAAAGGCTTCCAAGATAAGGGATTTTAGTGGGGCCTGTAAATGCTGGTTGTAAAATGAATGCGAAAAATCAGCATATCCACAAGATGCCTGCATCCCGAGCAGCAAACCAACCTTCCCCAGGACTCTGGGTTATCTTTAATAATAAATAGCCCCTAACTTAGAGCACGCCTTTATCCCTCCATGTGCTTTACTTCGCTCCCCGAATCTCCCCCCGCTCCGGGTGGGATCTGTCAGGTTTGGATTTAACAGATGGGAAGACTCAGAGTTTGTTTTACACGTGAAAAGCTGTTCCCCTCCAGCAATATCAGTGCAGTCAAGGCAGGAAAAATAAAGCACGATGTTAAGAAAATAAAGTTCAGGCCGTAAAAATCGTGGTGTGGGGTGGCTGGCATGGGCGGCAAGGCTAGGAGAAAAAGGGGGGCTTCATCCAGTCCTAAACCCCACCGCCGGCCCCACAGTTTGGGGCTGACCCCAAGATGCAGCCACAGACCCATGTCAGCTACACCCTGACCAGAACAGCAGCAAAACAAGATCTGGGGAAAAAAAACAAGTGTTTTACAGCTTGGGGCATAGGGAAGGGAGGGGAAAGGAAAAAAAAAACAACTACCAATTAAAAAAGAAGGGAGGAAAGGTTCTTCAGGCTGAGAACTCTTCCCAGTAGTATCTCAGCCTAATGAGCAGACGTTGTCTGATTAATAATATAAATGCACACAAACAAGGGAACCAATTGCCAACAAATTGCACTGAACTGAACAACGGCGCGGGTCAGAGCTCTGCTGGATGGGGGCATTTGCTTTTCTAAAGCCCTTCTCCAGGGCTCCAGGCAGGAGCAGCCGGGGCAGCAGGGCAGAGATCTCCCTGCGGCCAGGCCATTTATTTACCCCCATCACACAGACAGCCTTTCTCCACCCCAGGAAGAGATTTCCCAGCTGCTGGCGAATCCAGGTCACTTCTGCAGCTCCTGACAGCGCCAGGTCCCTGGGAGGACAGCGGGTGCGAGCCCAGGGGACAGGGACACAGGGTGGCAAGGGAGGGAAAGGGCATTTCTGACCTCCTGGGACACGGGGATCTGCTTGGCAGCAGCAGAGGAGACCAGAGCAAAGCCTCCATCACCGCAAACTCAGCCCCACCCTGCTTCCCTCCCCGGTGCATTACATACTCGTGGCTTTTTCACTTCATTTTTTTTCTTTGTAAACTATTCCTGAGCAGCTGGCATGATGCTTTTACATCCTCAGTGTCTGCTTAACCCTAATTTACCCCAGGCATATCAATGCTTCTAGAGAGCCTGATGTGATTAAGTGCTATGAGTATATATAGAGATACAACATTTAAAGCATCACATTGAAGGGATCTTACCTAATTCCTTTGGTTTGAGCAATACTGTGGAAGGAGAGTCTGGATACTGCCGAGATCACCTGGAAATGAGAGAAAAAAAAATCCTGGTGTGCTTATTGAAGACAGAGGAAGGCAGGAGGGCACCTGAGGACCTGCAGCATGATATTTGGGCGTGAGCTTTCTGCTCCCACAGCCATCCACTGGAATGGATGTGCTCCAGCTCCCCCATCAGTGCCACATCACCGTCAGGGCTCGCAGGATACTGTCAGAGCAAACACCGCTTCTGCTTTTACCACTGAGCATAAAAGACCCTTAACCTTCAGCTATAAAGATGCACATTCAGCAGCGTCACCCAAGGAAACTCCGTCCTGCAGCTCCTGTGGTACCGCCAGACCTGCTCCAATGGGTTTCATGCAGCACTGAGAACCACTGGGGAAAAAAATGTCCCCAGCTCTCCATTGGGCAGATGAAGTCAAACACCACAGACATTTGGAGCTGCCCTGCACCCAACCCAGCCGCAGGGCCCCGTTAATGTTTCCTGTAGGGTTGGCACGAGCCCTGGCAGAGGGATGCCACCTCCAGAGCAGCCAGCCGGGTGTGCACGTGCCCTAAGTAAGTGCCTGACTTATCTCCTGGGACTGCTGGTGTACTCAGAGCCTCTCTCCCTCCTGCACAATTACCCCAAAACGCCAAGCAGAGTCAGATCTCGGACCCCCCCCCATGCAAATCCTTCCCTCGGTGCGCAAACCCCAAGCTCACTCTGGGGGACGCACACACACGGATCCACGGGATGCCCGTGAGCTCCTCCATGTGTGGCAGAACCAATTCTTCATGCTCCAAACCTTTCTCCTTCTCCCCACATTTTGTGACTTTGAGCTCATGACTTGCCCTCCTCCCCACTTTTGTATCTCATTCTGTGACTTTCAGCTCATGACTTGCTCCAGGACTGTTTCTTGCAGCTCTGCTGTGAATGCCAGCCCGGCGCTTGGCACCGCTCAGCGGGGACCTGGTGGCTTTTGGCCTCTGGTCCCCACGCTCGGACCCAAAGCCAGAGCAGCAACAAAGGAGCAGCCACAGGCTGGCATTTCGCAGCCGACTTCCATTCGGAGAACAGAGATGCTGAATTATTCAACGAGGCAAATGAGAAGCTGTGAATGGCAAAACTTGGCCAAGTTTCTCCCTGGTATAAAATGTCCCCGATGGGTGTCTGGCACAGAGAGGAGCCGCAGAGCAAGAGGGGATTTTCTTCTCACCTCAGAGCCTTTATCGTCCCCTGTATGATACTTCTGACAAAACAGAGCATTACCAAAGCATCCTTCCACTTTTATTTATTTATTTATTTAAATAAGATGCTACCCCTGACAGTTCCCTCTAATCAGAAGATATGGATAAGGGATTTTTTTAATTAGACAAAACTTCATTTTTGCTACGGTTGTCATGAGCCCATTTTGGCCTATTTCTCACTCTCGGGAGCCCATCTGGCTGGCAATCAGGACACCATCCCCGCCTGCCTGCTTTTTGCAGCGATGCCCCGGAGCCACTGACCATAATTACTGTGCAACCAGAAGAGGAGCCGTAACGCTCCTCGAGCAGAAGTGTAGTCCCACAAATGTAAATGCAGCGAAGTTCCCCATTTTACTGTAATCTAACAAAAAAGAAGCATGGGCAAAGGTTGAACTCCTCTGCACAAAGTGCTTTGGCCACGTGCTCTGTGGCCAGCACGCTGCAGGCGCCTGCCAGATTTCCACCTCTGTCCTGGGGGGCACCGAGCCAGCCCGGCTCTCCCGGTCCCTCTCACAGCCCTGTCTTGGCCAGCTCTTGTTTGCTCTGGCTTTGGGAAGTGTCAAGCAAAGATATGACTTCTGGTAACATCGCCCTTCAAACAGCAAATCTAAATGTTAAAGCATAACCAGGAGTCAAAGAAATCAGGTCTCACTCCCCAAATTGTCAGCAACCTAAAAGACCGCTCCGGCTGTTTTATTAAACCCCTGAGCCTCAGCATCCCCCTTCTACAAGCTGCCAGCTGGTGGGACCACAAGGGGCTGGAGGCACCGTGCGGCCCCAGGGACGTCCCCTCCTGAGCGGGTGAGTCTCTTCTGCCCTCTGTTATTAGGCACACACAGCACAGAGATCAGTTTATGAGTCAGCTACGACGAGGGTTTGACTTCCAGGGAAATCTAAAAGAAGCACGCTGCTCTCCACGCCAGGGCTTTTTGCTTTGTTCTCGCACGAAACCCCCACGTCTCTGAGCATCCTGGCACATCAAAGCCCGGGACCTGTTCCGGATGCGCCTGCCTGTGATCAGGCTCCAAATCCACGCTCGGGTACGCAGTGAAGCGACCCACTTTCTAAGAAGGATCGGGTACAAAGAAGCCGTACACCTACAAAAACAAGAGCGAGCAGTGACTGTCCGGCACCAGGCAGGGTTTTTCCAAGGAGGAATTTATTGTTTTTTTGCTAAGGAGGAGCTGGGGGTGAGGAAAGCCCCGCACAACCCGGGCTCCTGTGCCAGCCCCAGCCAGGGAAGCACGAAGCGTGCGTTTAAGAACAAGTATTCCTTTCAATTTCAACTGGATTAAACAGCATTCTTAAAAGCAAGTAAATCCTTAAGTGTTTGCTAAACTGTGTCATTTTCCCCATAAAGCAGGTTCTTATGTGCTGAGAAACGCCGTAATACTTCCTGCCACTCCCGGCTATCGTTTTATGTTAGGCAGGGCAGGAACTGCTTCGTTATGCAGCCAAGCAGCGGTTGGCACAAGGGGTCCCTGATCTCATCCGAGGCTTAGTTGCTCCTGCAGTTCTAGGACATATTAATGCAGCTAATACAGACATGACACTAAGTGGAATTACAGTTCGCCGGTTATTTATACCTCCCCTTTCCCTTAAGGCAGACTGGAAACGCAGAAGCTTTGTTTCCCGAGGCAGACAGCACGCCCCCGGACTCCTTATCAGCTCCCCGATGATTTATGCCAATTACTTCACACGTTCAGACCTTCAGGTAACCCCACTGCTCAAACCTACGAAGCCAGTTTTGAGGCTGCAGCATCCTGAAAGTGCTACAGGAGCACACCAGGAGCCGTGAGCAACAATTTCTGAATGTACAGCTCTCCCCTGGATTGTGCTGGAGAGGGCTCCAGCAACCAAGCCCGCGGCACAGCCCGGTGCCGTGCCCCATCCCGCAGCCCAGGGGAAAGCCCCGTGCCCGGTACCGGCAGGGGGTGGGTTTTGCAGAGTCATTTCTACACTCTGCTTGGGAAAAACACACTTGTATGGGCGAGTTTGTCTACTGGGAGGAGGCGGGCTGTGGGCTTAAATAAGGTGTCATGCAGGTTCTTATTATTACTACTTCTTCGTCCAGTTCTCAGCGGAACTTCCTCCAAGAAAACCGCGCTCAACACGCACGTGTTGACATAAAAGCTAGGTCTAAGCTGACAACAAGATGCCAGGAACGGAGCTCTGGAGGTACAAAGTGCAGGCAGAGGTACCCGTAACCCACAGGCTGGTTCCAGCAGCTGACCTGCAGGGGTTGGGAAATTCCTGGTGGTTTCCCCAGGCAGGGTGAGGGACGCTCTCTGCATTCCTGACATTCCAGCTCTCCTCCAGTTTTCTGCCATGAGCTAAACCAAACAATCCAGCTGGTCATTTACCCACCCCGTGCCCCGTGGTACATGAGCCTGGCTGTGGATCAGCCCAAGCAGGCAGGCAGCGGGAGGGCCAGGGACACGGCTTCAGAGCCTGAGCATCAGAGGCCTCACGGAGAGCCTCATTATCAAAAGGCACCGAGTTCTGTGCTTCCAGAAACAAAAGTAGGTCTCAGACCAGGTTCCTCAAATTCACTGGTCACTTTGCAAGGACCTTGGCTGAGCAAAGAAATGGGATTTTTGCAAACAAACAAACAAAACAGCAAAAGCCCCGCACCGTAAGAAAACCACTGATTTTCATCTTTTTCTCTGCCAATGCTCCCTTTTAGGAATTACGGATTTAAAAATAAACTAAAACAAAACAAAAAATAAATTAATATGCTTTCTGCTCTTCTATTTCCTCCAGCATTGTTTATTTCTAGCGGTATCTCTGCGCATCTAGAAAACTAAAATAAACTCTCGTTATTTGCAAAAACAACCCGAGGCAGCTGGGCTGGAATACGCTTTGCATACGAGGAACTCCCTAACCCTGCAGTTAGGAGCAAGCTGCAGGGGCTGGAGCCAGGCTCGTGGCTTGTGCAGACCCTAGCGAGGTCGTTGTGCATTCCCAGAACAAGAGGATTTGCTTTGCAGCAAGGCAGGAGCTCAGCACAGCGGCGATAAGCCTGGGCAGAACCCTTGATGTTTCCACCTCTGTGCACGTGCTTCTTGGGGGGAAGGTGGTTTCAGAGCCTGAAATCACATGGAATGATTTGACACCTGAACTCAGGAAGGGCAAATAAAATAGAGTAAAACATTAAAAAAAAAATAAAAAAATATCCTCAGACCAAATCCCTCGCCTCAGTGTGGATGGGAAGCAGACCCCAAACTTGGATACGAGCTGGCTAAATTAGTTCTGAGCTGGATAATAGCATCCAACAGCAACACCAGCAACGTGAAGAGGTGCAGGGACAAGGCTGCCAAACCAAAGCAGCCGTGAGATTGCTGCGAGGTGCCAGCAGGACGTGCCCCAGACAGCTCCAGTTTGTGGTGCTGGTGGCAATGGTCACTGCACACCTTTGCTCACCCACCTGCCGAGGAACATCGCTGCACACCCGGGGCTCAGCACCCACCCCAGCACCTCCCACGCGGCTCCATGTGCACACCAGGGGTCACAGCCAAGGCAGGATATTTGCAAACCAAAGTTTTTCCCATCACTGCCTTTTTGCATGCGCCTCTCCCATGACTAACACCTCGGGGAACCCAGCCCCGCGTCCTGCAGCGCTCTGTGCGCCCCAGAGCATGTGAGCCAGCCCCAAATGCACAGCTAAAACACAACCTGCTTACCCTGGATCCATTATTTACGCTCTGCATGCTATTGCACAGCACCTATAAGGCCCGACAAGCACAGCAGACATTAAACCTACAGCTGGTGTCTGCTTGAGCATCCCACAGATGTCGCAGGGAATTCCTTGCACTAACATCTCTGGGTGCAGCCCTGTCCAGCACTGAGAGCACTGCTCCGTATCACTAAGGCAGGACAGGACCTCCAGGTGTGCGGCTCCCCTGACCTCTCAAAGCTGTGCGTGCAGCATTAAGGGCCGTTTTCAAGTCGTAAATACAGTCCTAAAGCCCAGATGCTGCTTAGGAGGAGAGCTCGCAGGGGATGCTGACACCACCAGCCACACGGTGAGCTGGATTGCTAACCAGGCACCCAGTCTGCACGCTGGGAGCAGGATCTGCAGGCACAAGCTGGATTTTGCTTCCAAAATTCACCAAGGACAGCCAGATGTACAGGGCTCCTTCATTTTCTAACAGGAATCTCGATCAGGAGGGTAGCAACGGGTTAAAACAATCTCAAGTGAGCATCTGACACAGATTGTCCCCGAGACCTCTTAGCCACAGCTCAGAGCGCCCGTGTCAGGCTGCGTTATGGTCACAGGGACAAGCGATTACACCTCTCAGGATAATGAGGTTAAGCCCCCTAACAGCAGTGCCTCGTCAGAGATGCGCTTTCCAGATGAAAGCATCTTTACCCAAACCCACAGCTCCGAGGAGGAGGCAGGAGGAACGCACACCAAAGGTCTGCGTTATTTCCTTGCGAAGCAGCAGGGGAGGGGCTCCATCAGAAAAGGGCACCTGCGTAGGTGTAATTAAAAATAAAGGGCTTGAGTGTGTACGGGGCTTTTACAGCCCTCACCAGAGAGGTCCAGGAGGCCATCCCGAGGCGATCAGCAGCGCTCCGCTGGGTGTGCGGGCACGGAGTGTGTATTTGCTCAGCTGGTCCTTTGAAAAAAGGGTTATTTAACCCAGCATTATGCCACATTAAGCCCACGATTTGCCCACGTTAAGTGTTGGGGATGCAAATATGATTTCGTCAAAGTCACTGGCCAAGTCTCTGATTTCCAGTGGGAACAGGTCTTGTATCATTCCAGCATGCCTAGTTTGAGGAATTTGGGGCCAGCGTATTGTGTGCTGTTGTCCAGCCTTACAACAGTGGGCAGGCATTGCAAAAATAAATATATCTCCTGACAAGGAGGAGAAAAGAGGAACTCAGGTGGATTTATAGCTAATGGTAGAAAAGCTCTGCACTGTACCACGCTGTCAGAAGCTTCCCAGACACATACAGCCCCTTTCCCATATTTATGACACCGATTTGTCTTTCCCTGTCACACAGTATTGGAGCAATCACCTCTTAGTGCCTGGTCCCTAAGGCCATAAGGAGGCACCTCGGTTCCTTTTGTAATAGGGATGTCCCCATCCCAGAGCCAACCCACCGAGCCAGGACCAGCACAGAGCAGGTCCCTCGCCTCCCCGGGACACAGAAATGATGCAAAAGCAGGAGAGGGCAAGAGCAAGGCAGCCCGACACGAAGTACCAAGAGCTGCAGCTGGATGCGCCGTGCAGCTCCCCACCACCCCCAGGCATGGAAATCCATGTCCCGAAACCTCGAGGAGGCTTTCTTTACACTGCCAAGTGCCTCTAACACAACAGCAATAAATACTTATTCTGCTACCTAATGGCCTCTGCTCTCTGACACGGATGCTGAGTCTCTGCCTCATGCAGTTACCTCTGCCATCACTATCTGATGGCCTGGCAACGACTGAAGCAAGGAGCCTGCTTTGATGGGACGTTAAAAGAGTGGGGGAAAAAATCCAAGCACTTGAGGAAGTGAACTAACAGCAAAGCCAAAAGGCACTGAGACTGTGCTGCTGGAAGCCGGCTGCACCCCCAGCAGGGGAATACAGCAGAGTTCCTACCAGGAACTTGTCTAGCAATGAGTTTACCCATGGCAGCACGCTCCGGGAGGTCGCAGGGAGCTGTCGTGCACATCAGGTCCCCCAAAACCCGGCGGTGTGACTCAGATGCTCACAAGGAGGGTCAGGGGAGGCGACTTTCCAGTTCCACATCCTCCTGCAAAATACCCGCCAGCATCTCCACTGTTTTACCTGGCTTAGCTTGGCGCCGTCGATTTGCACAGAAGCTGCAAGCCATCGGAAATAAGCCAGCTGTCAGCACGAGAAAGGAAGGAAAATGAAAAGCCTCCGTGTCCCAAAAGTTACTTGTGGGAAAAGCTTGTTAGCACCTCTAAACGCTGACTTGGGAATGAGCCACCAATGTGGCACAAGTGTGGGTGTAAGGTGGCACCAGCCCTCTCACATTTCTGCATGATACGGAACAGCATTAATTAAACAGGAACCTAAATCGTCTTAGCCCCGGTGTGCAGCAGTGCGTGAAACGAGCCGAGGATCAGAGGGACGTGTGAGTAAACAGCAGGCTCGCAGGGCGCTCCATCCCTCCTGGCAGACCACAAAGAACATCCTTGGCTTGTCAGAGATGGCAACCGGACAAACGCCCCAACGGGACAGACACAGGAGAGCCATCCTGGACTGGCTTTAGAAGAGGGTTTGTCCTGTCTTACTCTCCAGAAGGTGGAGGAGGATGCGATGTTTTACACGTGCTGATGGAGAGATTCTGATTTCATTCACACACATGCACTTCTCTGACTATCAGTCCGTTCAGGAGAGCTGCCTGTGCATTTCTCTCCCCCTGAACACAACCCTCACGTCCCCGGGAGGCTCCAAGGGGCCAGCAGCGCTCAGGGACCGCTGTGTCACCTCCCCTCGCTGCTGTCCTCACGGCCCCTCACTGCTCGTGTGATCCCAGCCCGTCCCAGTGCACGCTGGCGTTGCTGATCGGTGAGGCCCAAGCCAGCCACGTCCTGCTTTTGCAGAGCAATAACGGAATATATTTGGGCAATGGGAACCAGATGGGAGGCGAAACGAAGCGTTTCGTTTTTACTCTAGATGAGATTTCAGCATCCTCCTGCCGCCTGCCCAGAGACAAGGAGGATTCCCAGAAACGCCTGAGCATGGGGGAGTCTGAGATGAGGGGCTGGCTGCTTTCCCCGAGACCAAGGATGTTGCAAAATGGCCTTTAAGAAAAATGCAGAGGGTTCATTTGTATAGCTTTTGTAAGAGTTACAAAAGCTGGCTAAAAAAGTACATCCTTCTGGAAACAAAGCTGATGAAGCCAGGGAACAATGCTTTCCTTGAAATTAGGAAAAAATAAAAAAAATGGGTAAGACAGGAATTTGGTTGAGCTTCTGGAGCTGACACCAAGGTGAGTGCCCAGCCACGGAGCACATCAAGGAGCCAGAGCTGCTGGGGTGGCAGCACCGACCAGGGCTTCGCGGCTCTGTGCCTCGCCTGGCCAAGCTGGCTCCTTCCCTCAGCCCCAATTAGCAACGCAGCGGATCTGTAATTAACTAATTAACCTGGAAGGATGCCGAGCAGCTAGGGATGAAGGCAGGCAGGGTGACGGGGTGGCAGCATGCCGGGCGATCGGCATTAGCTGACCCCAAAAGCATGGAGGAGGAGATCAGTCAGCCTTTAACAGAAAAACAGTTGCTGGCCAGGTTTGTTGAGGGTGGACAGGAGGTATGACAGCTGGGAAAGGGCCAAAAATCTCTCCCCAGACCCTAACCAGCTTTACGGATTGCACTGCCCCACGATGTCCCTGCTTGATGCCCAGCACTGCCCACATGCAGGCGAGCCCCCGTGGTGCCTGTATGTGGGGCTGCTGTCACCCAGACCCCTGCTCCAGCTCCACAAGCACAGCGTGAGCACAAATGCAGTGGTACTGATGGTCCCAGCAGCCACAAATTCCCATTGAGGCATTCAGTCTCCAGGATATCCCCGTGGATATCAAGGGGCCGACCTTGGGATCGCGCTCCTGGGGCACCTGCAAGGCTGCGGTCGCACCGCTGTCACAGAGCAGTAACGGGGTGCCAAATAAAAAGCTCTGCAACGAGCAAGTAGCTGCGTCTCCTCCCCGCTTCCCTTTGAAGTGACAAGCAGGTAGGAAGTTTTTGATGGAATCGGCTCAAGTGTGGGAGGACGTGAAACATGCAGGAAGATGAGGGCTCCGACAGCCCTGACCTCAACCTGGGCAAACCAGTGGAGTTTCTGTGGCAAGAGCTTGCACCTGCCGGGCACTTTGCCCTTCGTGCTTAAAGAGGAGCAAGGAAAAAAAAGCCCTGAATGCTAATTAGCTTAAAATGCTGGTAAATACATTTACAATGGCTAATTGGGCCATGCAGAGCTCAGCTCCATCACCTCATGTTGGCACGCAGGAGCAAGCCACCACAGAGATGCACAAAGTTATGTGAGCATGTGGAGGAAACACCAGCAGCAACATTTCCCTGCAAGGCAGGGAGGAATTCATCCCCACAGGCTTTGGAGATTCTAGGAAAGCATCTCGGTGTTGCCTCAAGGGCTTGGAGCCTATCTTGTGGTGGTTATAATCACCACACCTCTGCTACACATGGATATAATTATCAGGAAAAGTCAGCGGAAGGGTCACCCATGGTGCCAGAGCACGGATGCAAGTATCAGAGGTCACAGGATGGCCAAGCTATTGTGCCTCAAAAAGCAGCTCCAAGCAGGGGTGTTCATCTGGCACCACAGGAAAGCCCACGACAGGCTGAACTTGGGCTAGAAACGAGCTGTGCTTGTTAACCATTTGGATTCAGGCAGTTTGGGTTAAGTTTCCTCCCCAGCTTGCAAGGCACCTGCCCTGCAATCTCCCCCCGCTTTGTTCTCAAGGACTTTCCTGGACTCGTGACGCCCAAAGCCATGCGTTCCCCATCCCCCAGCACTGATTGGATTTGTCGGAACAGATGGAAAGAACATCCAGTCGGATGCAGGACAGGGATATCCCAACCCGCTTCCGAGAAACTGGCTTTAGCCTGCATTAGCTTTAATCCTTCTTGATCAAGGCCTTGGATGTAAGCAGAAAATATTACAGATTTTCACATACCTTTAAGTTCCCATGTCCACTCTGCTCTGGAATGGATTTGGGCAGTCAGAGAAAAGCATATGGAGCACAAAAGAGGCTTATGAACATATGCAGGGAGAAATCAGAAGCATCCATATGAAACCAATTCACTCGCACAATGGCAATTTACCTACTGAAGAGAGAGGGCTTGAAATTCTCCTCGGCTTATTTCCTTCATCTTTATTCCAGCTGCTAAAGAAAAAAAGTGCAGCAGTATTTAAGAGGAACACCAGCGACAGCGCTGAAAGGCCAGTTATTTGGATTTTGCAGATCCCCCTGACTTTGTGGTTCTCCAGCCACGCTGAACCCCCCCAGCACCCAAGCAGTAACCCAGGCAGGAGATGCCAGCACCAGGAGCTGGATACGTGCATGCAGGCACACGGACAGCTTTGTCCCCTGCTGCCACACTGAGCTTTTGTGGCTCAGAGGGCCCAAGCACAGCCAGAGGAATCCCTGGCACCGAACAAACATACAGGGTCAGCTCTGAGCTTGAGCCAGGCTAACAGGCATCGGTTAGTCCAAGTCCTCCGAAGGCAGTGGAGGCTTTTCCGTTTTGATTTCTCCAGCTTTGAGCCCACAACATCTCGCAGCAGCACCTTATCTGTGAGCTGGGTGCTGCACCTCAAGCAAAGCACAGCCCCCGCAGCTCTGGCTTAGCAAAGCTCCTCACGAAGCCCTTCTGCCGCAGAACTTAACCATCACAAGCCGCTGGGGAGAGCTCTGCTTTGCAGTTTAAATTTGTTTAAGCTCAAATAAATTTCTGTAATATGAAAGTACACAAATGAGGTGGGAAGCAGGAGCAGTTTTTCAAGTGCATCCTAAAAGACAGCTTTTTGGATGTGGGTGCCAGTGGCTGCTGTGATTTGTTCGATGCTTTGTGCAGGCCTGCAGCTGCACCAGACCCAGGGCTTGCAACGAGAACCCCATTAGGATCAAGGCCCTTTGGGCTGCTCCAGGCTCGCCAAGTTGATGAAACGTGCTCACTTCCACAGCTTCGAGTACCAGAAGCCCAGAAGAGCAGCACGAGGTGTGCTGGAGGAAACCAGCCCACCGCCTCCTGAGCTGCCTCGTTCTGCCCTGGTGGTGACATAGCAGAGGGATATGGTGACGTGGTGGTGACATAGCTGCCCTGTCAACCCCTGCCTCCAGCATTTCAAAACCCAAAGCAACGTCAAGCAGAAAAAAAAAAAAAAAAAAAAAAAAAAAAAAAAGAAGAGAAAGAGCAGCTGTTAGATGGCAAAGCATGGGAATGCAAGCATAACCTTCATTTCATTAACTCCCATCTTCTCTTGGCCTCCAGAGAGGAGGCAAGCACCTTGTAAACTTTGTTTTTTTCTTGTTATTACAAGCTGGCTTGCCAAGCAAAATTCCCCAAAGCCACCCAGGTCCCAGCCCTTCTCGCCTGGTAAATGGCTTCAAGCCCCTGGCGGCTGGCGACGCTCGGGCTCGCAGCCGCAGCCCATCAAATCACCAGGGCCTGCTCCCTGACCCTGAAAACTGCTCTTCCAGCTGAGAAATCGCTCAGTGCTACAGAGCTCCCTGCTTCAGCCTCGGTTATGTGTAAATACAAGGCCCTGTGCTCATACACAACCAGCAACCTTTGGAAAGCTCACCTCGAGCACAGCGCGACAGTTCAAGCACGGGGCACAAGGAAGCTAACCTCACTTTCTACACTCATGAAACGTTAATTCAGGTTATGAGTAGTTTTTTCCCAAAAGCACTGCCTTCATTGAGCATGGGACATTACCTCCTCTTCCTGAAGTTTCTCTGACAAAGGAAGAAGGGATGCAGGATTCCTGGAAGATGCGTTCCCAGAGGCCAGCAGAGCACACACCTTGCTTCCCTCCTCCCATGCGGAGGACACAGGAAATTTCCCATCAGAAACAACTGTGTGATTTTTTCCAGGTTACTGAGGATAATCTAAAAGCACCACGAGCACAGGTGTTTCCAGTACAGAACTATCTGATTCCACAAAACAGCCATGGCAAGGAATGTGCATGTTGATACCATTCTGTCTGAACGCACACACCTGCGGAGTGGCAGGAGCCCTGGGCTGACAAAAAAAGAAACGCACAAGGTAGCTTTCCAGAGACACTGGTAACCAGAACCTACACCCCTTGCTTGTGTTGCAATGGTGGATAAATATACCCATAAAGGGCTCTGATTTGGTGGCACTGGTTAAATTTAGTCTCTGCTCCATCCAGCTGCCTCTGCAGACACCACATTTACTGCCACGTGGGCGACTGAAACGCATCGCTCACAACATGCTGCAAACTGGCGCGTGAAAGAATTGCAGTGAAACATGTTCGAAATATTGGCTCCCTCAGTGCGATGTGTACAGTCACAGCTCACAAATTACGGGGTGGAAGGGAAGCTGGATGGGTTTCCACGGTCACTACTGTACAGAGGGTGAGACGGGATGATCTAAGGGTCCCTGCAGACCTAGCAAATCCATACAGCTGTTAGAAAAAATAATAATAAAAAAATCAAAGATTAGATCTTGGCTGCCTTCGAGAAAAGAAAAGGACAGAAAGAATCAGGCGTGATGTTTTCAGGCAGTGATTTGAGGAATGTAAATAGCTTTGTCAGGGATGCTCGGGCAGAATCCCCAGCTGGATGCTCCACCACGAGCTCCGCTTGGCCCTTCTGGCCAGCAGTGAAACGCGATGGCTTGAAAGAGCAGAAAGAGCAAATTGGCTGAAAATTGGGCCCAGGGATGGGTGGGAGCAGGGCTCGGCGAGTGCTTGCACCCCGACAGAGCGAGGCCCTGGGGGCTGTGCTGGGAGTGCTCCGTCAGCTGCTCGGCGGATGCAGCGCGGCTCCGGAGGTGTCACCAGCTGTTTATCTACTGCTGAAATGTGAGTGTTTAAAAATTAATAAGAACAGATTGAGCAAAAGCGGAATCTGCGGAAACCAGAAGCTTCGATGAATTTCAGCATGCAACGTTAGAATTACATAGGCTGTAAAGAGCGAGCTCCAGCCCCGTTATGGGGAAGAAATGCCAAAAATACACAGACGTAATCACACGGTGATGCACAGAGCGGAAAGCGCAGCTCCAGCCACCACATGCTCTCTCCTCGAGCCTTTTAATCAGTCACTGGAGACAAAGAGCAGCCGGGTGGTGCTGTGGTCAGGCTTGGGTTGCAGGGGGAAGGAAGGAAAAAAAAGGGATAAATCTTCCTATGTGAATATAGGGCCACTTCAACAGGGGCTGGGGTGTGAAGGGCTGAGGTTGTGAAGGGACTCTGCTAAAAAAGGGGTCCTGCAGCCAGGGGGATGCTTGCCACGGGGACCCCCACGGGGGAATAGGAAACGCTGGCCCCACACGGGCGGGCCCGTGAGGTCATGATAAGAAAAGGCCTACACCTAACGCCCCATCCCAAAAGCCACTCCTGCAAATTGGCAGCTGAGGTCCAGGCAGCCGCCAGAGGAACAAATGCTGACACAGAAGGTGCAGGCAGGCCAGGAGCAGAGGCTCAGCGTAAACTTCTCCTTGGTGCTACGGTCCAGAAGAGAGATTTTTGCGTTAAAATGAGAGGTGCTGGTTCCACACCACCAGCAAGCAAAGCAACCGAGGTGACCACTGTACGAGGTGCTTTGCATAGCGTGAATCCCCCGAAAGGCCAGGGCAGAGCGAGAGCCAGCTCCAGCAGCCCTACGTGCCCACTGCAGGGCTGAAGGCCTCAGAGAAAAGCTCAGCCTGGCACCAACCTCGGCTTTTGGGAGGGGACAGCAGAAAGAAGAGATTACTTTCTGCTGTGAAAGATACCAATAAGCATCTCGTTTTTATCCAATTAAAAAGGAAAACAAAAAGCAGCGTTTCCTTTGACTCCACAAACTTTCAGACAGACCGTTTTACATCTTTGGACCAAAAGGGCCCAAAGTGTCACTGAAAATTCACTTTTAATGAGTATTTCCCCATCTGCTACAAGGGACGAGGTTTTATTCAAAACAACTTTTTTTTTTTTTTCCATGACATATTCTGGCCAGATGTTGTGCCCAGGCTGCAGTGTTTGATAGCGCTACCAAGAGATAAGCAGCTCGGCCTGCCCCTCACAGAAAAAAAACCTTTCATTTCACGCCGGGGCCCCCGCGCCGAGCTGAGCCGGTATCGCTCCATCAGCCTGCGGAGCAAAGCGGTCCGCAGGGATGGAGCTGAAAGGTTTGAATAATTCCACATCAAAACGAACCGCATGCGGATGAGACTTCCACGAAGGCATCGAGACCGTGCGAGACAGGCTGCGAAAGGGAAAAGGGGGGGAAATATATTCTTGTCAAAATGACATCCCCCTCAGGAGTACAATCTCCACAAAAGCGTTTACCCGCGCGCATTGTGTCGGATTTCAGATCCTGCACTTTTGAAACATTATGCTGGGTACTCGAATAATTATGTTTGACTTATTTAACAAGTTAACATTCACACGCTTGGCTTTACAGCTGGAGGAATAAAATCACATGTCTGAGTGACTAAAAGGAAAAAGGCGGTGAGACGAGGTAGGTATATTTATGCAAGTATTCCCCTCCCTGAAATTACATTTGCAAAGAAAACATTAAACTAAGCAAATTCTCTCCCTAGCTGGCCATAAATGAGGTTTGGAGAGGTCGGGGGGCTCCGCAAGCAGTGGTGACCAGGCTGGGGCTTGACCCAAGCAGGGCAAGAAGCCACCGAGGCGGCTCCAGCACCGCGGCCCCAGCACCGCAGCTCCACGGGGGAGGCTGAGCAGGATCCACCCGACCCGCACAAACCCACAGCTCTGGGCCTCATCCTGCTCCTGCCACAGCCCAGAAGCCTTAGCATTGCTTCTTTGGCTGGCACCGTCCCGTACAGTGATGCTGAGCGAGCCCAAGGACTTGCTGCGCTGAGCTGGCAGCATTTCGCATGGGCTGGGACCTGCAGGCACAAGGACTGGGGCTGCACCACCCCGGGGTCACCACCTCCAGACTCACCCCACAGGGTGACCCGTGTCACCCGGTAAGCCCAGCGGGGACACGGCTCATCCCACAGCATCCGCAGGCACCCTGCAGGTCACACGAGAGCTGGGATTCTCCTCCCACCAGCGGGTCCCAGAGGTCCCCTTCAGTGGGACATGTTTTCCAGCCGATGCATACCATGAAATGCAGCTCCACGGAGCAAACAAGGCACGCCAGGAACACGGGAGCTATGAACGGGGCTCTCCATCACTCAGCTGACACGAGATCGGGGGTTTCTTCCCCACCCCTCCGGCCGGACCTGGGGAGGGACGGTCGGTTCCATAGGAACACCGAGGGTGCTCCCGGCAGCAGCCTGGGCTGGCCCTCTGGGCACCAACAAACCCGAGCCCAAGTGGCCCCACGTCAGCTCCTCTGCAATATTTATCACGGGATCACTTAGCCCGGCTGGTACCTGATACTGAGCAGGACTTTGAATAAGTATATCCATGGAGAAGAGGGCAGGGAAACGGGGACAAAAGAGCTCAGGTTGAGAAAAGGTCTTCTAAAACATATTTCTTTTTTCTGCACAAACTTTTTACCTCCTTTCCTCCCTGCTTTTGCCTGCTGCATGCCCAGAAAGCAGGGACCAGCCCCTGCCCAGATCCCCCCTTGCTCCAGCCATCCCCAGTCCCTGCCACAATCGGGTCAGTCCCAGCTGGGGACCGAGAGCTGAGAGAGAAGGGAGCAGAGGGGTTAAGGAGGGAGAGGAAGAAAAAATAGGGATTGCTGTATCACAGAGGGAAAACGCAGTAAAATGCCCCAGCCGGTTATCGCAGCGGGGAGAAGCGGCAGCAGCGCTCTCCTAACAAAGGCCCCACTTATGTATTTTTCATAGAGTGCTTTCTACTGCAACAGATACGAGCGTTATCAGTAATAAGTGTTCGCAAGCACAATAGCAGGTGATGGCACTGATATTTGTACAGTCATGGATAAAAGCGACGGGCCGTACACCGAAACAACTCAGCATTTATTACAACTTTTATTAACCAGCCACTCAAGTGATTTATATTGGAACCCTTCTGCAAGAAGCACATTCCCACGTACTGTATCTCACCTTTCTCGTTCATGTTGTGTGTGGGTCTGAGCATGGTTTACCCCAGTTTATCCAAAAAAAAAAACCAACAAACCAGCACAGGGAGCACACGATCCCGCCCTGCGCATCACCCAGAGCCCGTGAAGGACACGGCATGTCTTCATTATAGCCCGGATGGGGTTAACAGCACGGCAGCACGGACCCGAACAACTCTTCCATGGTGCATGAGCAAAGGATGGGGCACGTCGAAAGCAATTAACCCCATGGGCCTGCAGACATCTCAATGATGTCTTTGCTCCCCCGGGGCTCCACAGCTGCTCTCCTGCTGAGCCTGGGGACAAACGGGGATGGAGCAGGGCCAAGTGAGTGACAGTGTCAGCACGGACCCCCGCCAGCTGCCCTTTGGGAACTCCAGCAGAGCTGTCGGGGCAAGCCTCAGCATCCCTAAGCCGAGCTGCTACCTTGGACACAGGGCAGAGAAATGAACCAGCCCAGCTGTACGCATCGAGCCTGCTCCAGCTCAACCAGCGTGCTCACACTGGTTTCCAGCAGCGGGGACCCAACCTATGCCCTATGGGAAGTGGTGAACCCCAGCATCGCTTCTGCGTGACCCTTTCCCTGCCCTTCCTAGGAAAACACCGCACGTTTATGCATGAAAAATGGAGCTGCCAAAGCACCAGCACAGCCCCGCTGGTCCACATCAGAGGGCAGGCGGCTGGCAGCTCGTGTCCCCCAGTGCTGCCGGGCTCTCCTGCTTCTCCTCCCCAGTGCCAACATGAACGTCAGATGAAACATTAGAAGGGGAAGCTCGGCCAGGCCCGTCCATAAATCTCTCAAAACAAACACACATCTTATCAAATCTTTCCAAAAGCATCTCTCAGACGGCCCCGGAGAGCCCCGCGCTGTGCATGGGACACCTCTGTCCTCTGCGCTGCCTCCCTGCTGGGGCCCAGCACACCCTATAAGCGCACATCCACCCGTGTCTTTTCCTCCTCTGGCTGCTCCCCTGACAGCTCGCCTGCCCTCCTGCCTTTGTTTTTGCTGTCGAGGAACTTGGGATGGATTTGCCTGAGAACAGCGGGGGGAGCCGCATGGCACGGCGAGGTGCGAGCAGGCTGAAGGTGATCCCGCGCTCCACAGCAACGTGCAAACAAACAAAACTACAAACAAACAAACGAGGAAGTGCAGCCCGTTAAAGTGAGCGGCTTGTTGGGCACATTGGTTACCAGAATTTTAACCTCAGAGCTGTTCACCACCTGGACAGAGCCGAGCCACTCGCCAATTTGCATCTGTGATATAAATATCGAGATCTCCGCTGCGCCGTGCACCGTCCCCTTCCCCCAAGCCCAGCGCAAAGCTAGGCAGCAGTAAGACAACAGAGCAGGGAAGATAAGCTTTGATGGGGAAAAACTATGCAGAAAGAAGACCAGAACTGTATTAAAGTATATTAAAAAGCCGGCACGGAATCAAGTTGAAACAGCTCCCCATAAGCAGCTCAGCTCTCCGGGGCTTCATCTAACTGACATCCTTTTATTAGAGAGTTGCTGGAGATGACTGTTTAGCAGTTCCAATAACGAATGGGTGGACGGGGAGGGAGGATTTCTTTACCATTAAGATTACAGAAGGGCTTCAGGCAAGAAGAATGGAAAAAACGTCCAGATACAGGACGTGGTCTCTGCCCTAGTCATTAACGGGGAAAATGTGCACCGAGATCTGACCGGCTGCAGCCTGGAGGCCTGCTTGCACTTGGAGGATTGCTGCTGCCCTGCCCACGGGGGTTCATCACTCACACTCGTGCACCTCTAACAGCGAGCCAGCTGGCACATCGGATGCAGGGCATAATGTCTTTTATCACACACACACACACAAAAAGAGGAACACAGGAGAAGGACCATCTAGCTATGCCATTTTGCAGAGAAACCTTTCAAAACTTTCCATGAAGCCCCCGTTCCCTCCCAGCCGAGGGCAGCGATCACGACGGTGACAGCACCCATGACGGAGGGGCACCCTCCCGACACCCACTCCACGTGGAACAGGGCAGTGATCCCCCGGGGCTGGCAGCAGCGCTGCTTCCCAGGGCCATAGTCCTGCCCGCTACGCCTTGGGTCTGCTCCAGACTTATCATGCTGGCACGTTATTAGCCCTCATTATCGTCAGGATCTTGGCACGCCGACAGGGACCAAGGTGCCCGACGTGGTGCGTGCTCACCCAGCGAGGGCGATCCACCTTTCCTGGTGGATCCTCAAAGAGTTTGCTCTGCAGTTAACTCTGATCTCACGGACCCCAACCATGGCACAAACCCTGGCAGAGTAAGGAAAGGAGAGAAGAAACGCATGGGAAGCAGTGAAAGGAATAATCTAAGGGCTATGAAAGACCGTAACCACTGCCAGCACCATGGGGATGTCCAGCCAGGGAGAACGCCAGTGTCAACCTCCCCTCCAGCCTCTCATTAAAACACTAACCACTGATGTGACACGAGCGCTGAGAGCAGGAAAAGCCAACCAGAAGCCATCTGTTTTTAACCATCTGACACTTTCGACCCATGCCCCTGTCTCCAGGGCAGGCCCTTGGACGCGTCGCATCGTCTAATCCCAAACATGGCAAAAATAGGCTGGAGATTTTCATAAGGATGATCGCGTAGCTCGGCCGCTTCCACTTTGATTGTGAAAAGGAACTGACATCTAAAAAAAACTGCGCTGGTAAAAATAACATAAAAATGCATCTATTTTGGCCCTGAGGCCCACTGAGAAAGATGTTTCATTTTCCAAGTCTAAGAACATAATTATGCTGTAATAATATTTTCAGTACAAGAGAGAAGTCGTGCTTGGCTCGCTCTGCTCCTCCTAGCTGCACTTCAATGGGAACCCAGAGACAATCAACACTTAACTCTGTTTATTTCCTCCCGAATCCAACCCAGGGCTCGCTGCAGCATCACGGACGATGCCCCTGCACTGCAAGAGCGCTGCTGTGGGTTCACCCCAATCCCTGCAGCTCCACGGCTCCAGCAAACTCCCCGCTGGAGCACCAGGATTCCCCCAGCACCGAGCACAGCCCAGAGCATCTCCTCCTCCCCTCCAAGCAGAGGCAAAAGAAGCTTTCAGAAAAGAAAAAAAATAATAATAATAAAATCACCCACAGCAGCAAGCCATTCCCCCATTAATTTGACTTCTCCAGGCCGTGGGCACGAGCCCCGGGGTGCTTTTTGTTGCTGCTCTGGCACAGGACAGGTTGCCACCGTACCAGGAGCGAAGCCGATTTCAAGCAGCCTGCTTGGCACTAAAATCTGGTTTCCATAGAAACAGGTAGATAGCACGCAGGAGCTAAATGTTATTTACTCGGTTAAAAGAAAGGGATTTCCAAGCTGTATTTTAGACCTAAGGGTACGTGTGATATTAGGGGCAGCAGAAGGATTTAATGATGGCAAAGAACATGGCTTTTATGTAAACAACACCTTATTATTTCCTTTAATATCAATTATTATAAAAACACCAGCATACCCCTCTTTAAAAAGTCCAACATCCTATTCACTTTTTAAAAACATACTTAATTTTGCCAACAAATCTGAGCAGTTTTTAGAGGATTTTTTATTCCCAACCCTTCCTCCACCCCCCCCAGTCAGAAATAATTCCACTAACAAACGCCAAAACCTGCAGCTGCAGCAACTGGTTACTTCTTCATCGCAACTTGGGCATGAGCAGCATCTAAACCGAGTGTCCCAACCTCCTGTCCCAAGGGAGACCCTCAGACCGTGAGCTCCCCCTTTTTTCCCAGCAGATGCATCGAGAGCAGGTCTGAACTTCTGTTGGGAAGCACTGCACGTGCCCAGGTCACCGATTCCTCCTGCTAGAAGGGCAATGCTGCGCCGCTTGCTTGCAAAACAATTCAATTCGGGGTGGATCTTGCTCTCTGCTACGAGGAACAGTTGCTTGTGTACCCACAAACACACGCACCAAGTCTATTCATGCTTGGAGCATTAAGATTTATAGGTTGGAGACATCCTTAAGATTACTCTGCCTTGGCCCGCACCATCGCGGAGCTAGAATATGCATTGTTTCAGATGAATAATGCATGATGGCACTGTAAATCCGGTCCCAGCTGAGAACGTGCTCTCCAGCAAGGAGACGGGAAGGTTTCGGGGACTGCTCTGCGCTGTCTGGAGGCGGCGTTTCTCTGGCTGCTAATGAAGGGAGTTGCTGCTCCAGCATGGACAAGGGGCTGCAAAACTCTAATTAATTAATGGTATTCAAAACCCATGCACATCACTCTCCGTGACAGCCCAAATCTCTTCCCACCAGAGACCCTGGGGCTAACTCCAGCCCTTGCCGCTGGGAGCCGGGGTCATTTTGAAATAAATTAAGCACTTGCAAACGTTTCCTTTCTTGGGGGGAAACCGGGGGCGAAGTGCATTGCTTAAGAAAAGGTCATGGAATAAAGGTGACCTGCAAAACCTGGGGGAGGGTTGTGTTTAACCCTGGTTAAGGGGCAGGCTGTCCCCCCGTAGCGCTGGTCCCCAGGACGGGGCAGCTCCGCACGCCCCAGAGCTAAGGGATGGGACCAAAAACCAAATGGGCTCCTTCTCCTCTAGGTGTTTCCCCGTGCCAAACCAGCTCGCAGAGGAGGCACCGCAGCTCTGGACGGGCGTCTGGGATGGTTATTTGTTCCACGGCTGTGGAAGTGAATTTTCAAGCCAGCCTGATGACAGCTGATGGTTGCTCATTAGCTGAGCCTGGGATGACATTGCTCATGGCTCTGCCGGGGTAATAAAGCAAGCAGCTAGCAAACAAAGCAAAAATCAATATGAATGAGTGAAATATTTTTCATCATGTCTTTATTGTGTACAGCCTTCCTTGCACAGCTATTATTAGACACTTTCTCTTCCTTTTGCAGGGCACGAAGAGATGGGAGATGTTCTTATTCGCAGCTACCACGTTGGGAAATCCTACCCAGATTTCATCCTGACTGAAGAGTTTATAAATGGAAGCTGGGTAAGAATAGACCCCAATAAATCCCAACCATCCACGTGAAGCTCCCTGGTGCTTGGGGCCGTGACACCCAGGGTGCGCCACGGCCCCTGCTAGCTGCCCCAAGCACCAGCTGGAAGAACTGACACTGAGCTGCTTCTGTGCACATTTGCACTTGTTTGCAGGGGTCTCTTCCGCCCCTGTTGGCCTTGTTCAGGTATTTCCTGCTCCGATTTGCACAGATTTATTGCTGTGGGTCCTGCAGGGTGAGCACAGGAGCGCTGTGATGCCTGCGCAGGCACAGACAGCGGTGCTGCCCCCTCTCCATCCCCATGACCAAGCAGGATCGATAATTCCCAGTATCGATCAGGTGAACACAGTGAAAATTACCTTAATTACCCGCACTCAGCCAATGCCCCCCCCAAGGTTAGCATCCTCTGCGCTTTCAGGCTTTGTGCACGGACACAGCAGAACCGCTGAGGGCACCGAGTTCGGACACGGAGCCACAGCAGCGACCGACAAGGCACCGCCACCCCCTTCTGTCCTGCGTCACCTCCTGACAACCCCAATCCACCTACATCAACTTCGCATTGAAGGAGAGCAACGTCTCCACGAGAGCCTTCGATCTCTGAGCCTAAACCCACCGGGGCAGAAGAAACCTGGACGCTTGGTGGCATCTGGTCGGACGCAGATGGGGCTCTCCCGTCTCGTCGTGACCTTGCCCTTTTGCTGCCAGGATCATGCCTGGGGGGCTCACGAGTGCCACGGGTGGGCGAGGAGAGGGGAGGCCACCCGGTCCCAGCTCCCTTGGCAGCAGCAGAACCTCACAGCACACGTTTGGCTGTGCTGTGTTTTGTTCCGTAAGGCTGCAGATGATCCCCTCCATCAGCGGGCAGGCAGGGAGAACATTTTTTTCTCTGTATGATCAGTTGTTTTTCAGTACCTGCACCAGGACCATTTAATTTAATCGGGGGGAAAAGGAAAAGCAACGATCCCTTTATGGCTTCGCTGCTGGTGAGTAAGCAAAAAGCACTGATTAAAAGTGAGAAATGAGAAGAGGAAGTGCCTCTCTGCTTTATAAACATCTCAGGACACAATGTTTATGCTTTACATAAATTTAAACAGACGAATAAATAGCCTCCTCTTAGATACTGGCCTAAAGATGGAAGCAGCGCTGCAGGAAGGGACCGTCCGCACCAAAGAGGGGTGATAAGATCTAAATGAGGCAGCTGGGATGATTTTACCTATCCCAAAAGGAGCCAGGCTCAGCCAGAGGTCTGCAGCCAGAGCATCAGCTCCGTACACAGCAGTCAGCTCCAGCCCCAGCCTGGATGGTGGGACAGAAAAACCAACCAGAGCAACAGGGGAGCTGTCAAAGCCATCCAGCAGTGCTGGGGTACCAGCGGTCTGGGGTCCCTCACCCTGATTTCAGATGCTGGAGGCACCCGGGGATGGTCTCTGCCCCCAGGTAAGCCGCAGCAAAGCAGGTACAGGTGGCAGGGGCTGTTCCTCCATCAGTGCCGGTGCTCAGGAGCAAGCTGCTTTTGTCAAAGTCACTCAGAGATGGCACACAGAAGCAAAAAGCAACTTGCTTCCAGCCTGGATGGCTGCTCTGCTTTTAGGATAGGGGAGACTCGAAGTGTTTTGTCAGCATTCTGCACAGCAGAAGGTCCTACACGCACCCTGCTCAGTCCTGTGTGCCCTTAGCATTGCTGTTTCTAAGGATTCTTAGCACCAAACAAACATTTTACAGGTATTAATCCCCACATAATGACTGCAAACAGTCAGTGCCATTTCCCAAATGGAGAACTGAAGCTCCAAAGACGCTTGAGCCAAGAGCAAGGCACCAGGACCGTGCCCGGCTTTGCTTCGCCCGCGCCGTACTGCAGACCCCGAAGCAGGAGGAATCCAAGCGATTCCTGAAGCAGCCAAGAAAAACCCAGCTGGATTCATATCCACGAGCATTAACCAGCAGGTATAAAAGCATAAAGCCACGATCCAATATAATTCGGTGCAAAGGGGGCTACGCAGAGCTGTGTTTTTAAGAGACGTTCGTTACATTGGCCACGCTCAGCGGGACAGCGGGGAGCAGCCTGGGCTGAATGGGAGCAAAGGGAAATGGGAAAGGGAAAATAAAAGCAGGGAGAAAAAAAAAAAAAAAAAAAAAAAAAAGCCTGGTAAAGGTATTTTATCCTGCGAATTCGTCCAGGTTCCCACCGGAAAGACGCGGGTGTGTTAATTTATTGCACCCCGAGGTGCTCAGGGGAAGCGGCTGGCGGAGGTTAAAGAGCCCCGACTTTTGGCAACGCAGCCCAGCCCCTCGTGCCAACTGCTCGAGCCCCGCACCACAGATAGGACCGGGATGGTGTTATTGTTGGAGAAGGCAGAATAAATCTCCAAGGTCACTTCTGGAGAGAAGGGAAATAAAAAGTTTCAACTCTTTGGGAGAAGAATAAAAAAAAAGTGTTGAAAATAAATTTGACAATGGAGAGAGTAATTCAGCTCCCTTCCTCTCTCTTGTCCCTCCCCTCGCTTTCCCCAGCTCAGTGTGCACAAACACATCCTGTGGCCGGGGCTTTTCATGTGCTGCCAGGGGGATGGAGCGGATTCCTGCCCGAGCAGCCCCGCTGGGCCAGCAGCGCCCTGCCGGACACGGGAGGCTCGGAAAGCACCGCAGCGACCGTGCCTCGCTCTGCCCCTGCTCTTCAGCCGCCTGCCTCCGTCCCCTGGCTGCTGCAGCCAAAGGGACAGCTGGTGGCACGGGGATTTGGGCAGAATTTCAAGCCATTGCTCCTTTAGCCGCGTGCTGCTTTTCTTTCACGGCCTGCCTGGCACGCTTGTGCAAACGACGGCAGGGAAACACGGCAAGGCAGGGCCAAGCACAAGGGAAGCGGCAGAGCCAGCAGGGACAGGCAAGGACAGCGGGTCACGCCAGGACTGACCCGAGCTGTGTGTGTGCTCCTTGGTGGGGCTGCTCGGACTTCTGGCGTGGATCCACAAGCAACCCCCACGCAGCAGCGCACCGCAGCGCGCATCCTGCCTACCCGCGGGGGCTGCGTGACCATGGCGGTGAAAACCAGAGGTTGTGGGGTCACCGCATGCCCTGGTTGTACCCGTGGCTTCTCAGCCTGCAGGGAGCTGCAGGGCTGCAAGCAGCTTGGTTTTTGTTGGAGGGGTCATGGGAGAGCCCCCCAGGGATGGTGGGGGTGAGGGGAGGTGAGGGAGGGGATCCACGGGGACAGAGCTCACACGAGGGGTCCTGCAAAGTCTGGTGCACGCAACAAGAGCAGCAGCTGCCAGAAGATACCCACAGAAAATAAGAACATCGATGCAGATCGAGTACACGGGGGTCAGGTCTGGGGAAGGGTCCAGCAGCACTCAGCAGCGGAGCTGCGGGCTCTGGTCCTGCACCAGCAGCCACCCCCGGAGGCTGTTTGCACGGGGGCTGCCACCCACACGCTGGGGCTGCTCCTCTCGAGCTGAAGGCTTTAAGGGACCTTGGCTGGAAGCAGCGGGTTCGCCAGGCAGGCACCACACCTGGAGCCAGTGGAGGAGGCGTAGTGAAAGAACAAAGCAGACGGATGGGAAAGGCGGAAAGGAAAGGAAGACGAAGGGGACACGGGTGCTTAAGCCTAAATCCAGAATTTCACATTTTTAAAGTAGGTAATCTGCACCAACAGGAGGAAAACAAAGGGTGATGTCACCAACTCCATCTGTTTCAAATTTGCTCTAAGCCTTACATGTCTCTAATTAAAAAAAAAAAAAATCACCAACATTTGCTAAATAAACCCAAAGCAAAGCAAATACCCCCACGCATACACGAAATGCCTTTCTTCCTAACCAGCTCAAAATCTGACCACCAAAAACCTCCCTGGCGGGTTACGGGTACCAGCACTGGTGTCGCAAATGGAAAAAAACAACGAGGCTGAAACCGCTTTGTCACCTGCTAGGAGATCTTGTGTTGACTTAGAAAATAATTTTCCTGTGAGCTCAGAAAAGGCCAGCTCATACGGGCAGGGTTAGCCCATCCAGCCTGAGCCTTGAGTGCCATGAGGCTCCCCCCGGAACCCAGCTGCTTGGGGGATGACCCCAGCAGGGCTGGCAGGAGGAGCAAATTCACTGCGATTTTGCTGTAGGACGACCCCAGCCTTTGCTCCTGCCTGCCCTTTGCCAGCAGGGCTCTGCTGGCCTGGATCCATAGAAAGCTGAGGAGCAATGCAGCAGGTCCTTTGCATGGCTCTTTATTAGCTCCTTCAGTGCTTCAATCAAGGCACAAAAACGCAACAAAAAAAGCAGAGAGCCACGCAAGTGTGCAACAAACCAACTGCGTGTGCAAGGGAAGCTGTCAAAGCAACTCAGCTACAAGAGACAGGCTGCGGAGCAGCCCAAGTTAAGGACAGGAATGGAGATGCGAAGCAACAAGACGTAAAAACGATATCGTACTCGACAGAGCTTGAACCAAGTTTAGCCCGGCAGCAACGCGGCGTGCGAGACAGGCTGCCCGCAGGTAGAGGCTCCGGCAGAAAACACACCCGTTCGGCTGCATCTCACGGAGCTGGAAATCAGCATCTCGGCGCAGGAGAGGAGCCGCCGCGCTCAGCAGCTCCCGTCGCAGCTCCGTGGGCAGCCGGGGAAGCGGCCCAAGGGACAGCCAGTGTCACCAGGAGCTCGCCCACTGTCACCACTGCTGCTCCGTGGCATGGCCAGCCTCCTGCTGAACTGCCAAGGGATGCTTCAGCTCCCCCAGCTCGACACCTATCACAGCAAAGGGAGATGAAGGCATGTTTTTTCTTACGGTGCCCAGCCACAAAACCACAAGGAGATAATAGGATTTGTGCCCGTTCGCATCTCTGCATCTAGTTAACACCACGTCAAACCAAAACACGTGAAAGCACCGGATGAAAGCCGGGTTTCCTCACTTCCAACCCTCCCTCGGGCACTTTTGCACATCAGCTGTCCTGGAGAGCGCCCTGGGAGCGCCCGCGTGCATTAGGTGCTCAGAGGGTGTAAGTGTTGAAATCACAAGTCCAAACAACCCCAAACTTCCCAAACCATCAGTGGTTTCACAGCCTGAGGCAAGAGGTCTGTAGCTCGGAGTGCTGAGGCATCGACATTCTCAACAAACCCTCAGCGTGGGGGCTGCTCCCTTAAATCACAAGTCATTTCAGAGAACGCAGACCTTACCTCCCTAAAAGCTTTGACCTATTTCATGTTTTAACTGGAGCTGGGAGGACACAGCCGTGTTTCAGCAGCTGGTTCTGCTCTCCAGCCAAAAGCCTCCTTCCACAAACCCCTCGGTGCTCGCCAAGCCCCGGCGCACCCTCGTGCAGGAGAGCAGCGCCGCGATAAAGCTGCATCAGCAACGCCACAGCACCGGCCTGCTGCTCGACGGCTTCAATTTCCATGCTCGCACAGTTCCTTTGGAACTGATTTATAAGTATAGTATAAAACCTCATTGGAATCAAAACTAATTTATGGACTCAAGAGGGGGAAAAAAAAAAATTGACGTTTTCTAGATCACGCACCATCCCCATAAATCAATTTCCATTTTGCGCCCATGGTGCAAGCTGCTTCCAGCCTCAGTAAATAAATGCCAGGGGTAATGAGTTTTGAAACAACCAGCCTGAAAGTAACAAAGAAAATGACAGTCATTGAAAAAATCCTTATGCTGTCAGGCAATCCCAACCGCAGATTAAAATGATTACCAAAACCCAAGTGACAAGGTAGAGGAGACCAAGAACACGAGCAAGGAGCTGATTTCCTGCCTCTGCTCATTTTATTTTATGTTCCTCCTCTAGACATCGCGGGGGACGCGTGGTCCTCTCCTCATTAGGGGCTGCTCCCCGGGATGGGATCCCTTGTTGGAGGAGGATGAGCCGCGCACCGCGGCTTCCTACCGTGGGTAATGAGCCTCTGAGTGATTTAAGGCAGCGATCCTCTTGGAAAGCAGGAGGAGGGGACCAGCACCAGCCTGCTGCTAGCAAGGGGTTGAAAATGGAGAGGAAAGGCAGCTGCAAAGAGCCACCCGGACCTCCTAATGCAGCCATCACTCACAAGCCCATCATGGGGTCAATTATCAAGTTGCAACCTGCAATTTCCTGAAGGATAACCATTTCCTCCATTTTTGTTTTCATTTTCCGCCCTGAAAGACCTGTATTATTGCAGCTGTGCGCGTCCTAGCTCGGAGATCTCCTTCACCAGGGGAGTAATGCCCTGCCTTGAGGCTTGCAGGTGCCAAGCGCCATTCCACCACCCAATAAATCCACAATAAATCCAGATTTACCTCCTTACAAACAAGCAGTGGGGTAAGGGACATGAAGAAGATTCTACTTTCCCAGTAACATAACCAGAAAAAGCACTGGGTGAAGCGCAGAGGAATGGCTGGGCTTCGGCTAAGTCATTTTTTCACGCCGCCTCCTTCATACCAACAGGAGCACAGCCATCCAAGGACTAAAGCTTGCCACGCTCCCTTAAGTTGGGGTGCTCGTACAGCAGTGACAGGAGCGTTAACTCGCCTTTCCGCGGGGCTCCCTGCCCTTTGGCTGGCTCCTGGCACCCCTCCACCTAAGCCGAAAGGTGTGAGGCTGCCGGGGGAGGCGATGCGCGGGCGACATCTCAGCGAGCACTCGAGAAGCGGCTCAGACAGGGCCGATACCCTCTGCCAGCTCACATTAAACAAGAAGGACGGGTGAGAAATGCTTTCACAGGAAACAAGAACCTCCAAAAGACATCACATTAAGTTTGGCCGCAGCGGTCAGCGGCAGCGCTGCTGGCAAAGGACTCGGAGAGGGGCTGGGGGGACCCAGGCACCTGCGGCACAAAGAGGCTAGAGATGGCTGCAAAAAGGTCCCGGTTTTGGTACCAAGAAAGACAGGAGGTCTTCAAAAAAACTTGGAAATAATCCAGGACGACCACACACTCCTCAGGTGCAACCTCCTGTGTTTTCACCAGGTCTGAAGAAAAGCTGGCAGTCGCTGAGCGAGATGCTTCAGGTGCCAGCTGGTCTCCTTGTGATGCTGGCTCGGCTCCATGGGGAGAAGCGAGAGCCTTTGTTCCTAAAACCTGAGGGAGGTTCCTCAAAGCATCTCCTGGGGCTCAGGAGCACCAATAGCACCAGGCAGGAGCAGCCCTTCCCTCTTCAGGCACGGACAGCACACTCCCTTCATCATCAGCCACTCGTAAAAAGCCTTAGGATACTTGAAAGCTGAGAGGTAATTAATTATTATTACAAAAGAGTACAAGCCAACACTAAAGGCTTGCCTTGACAGCGATCAATCGCTCAGTAACTGCTAGACATCGCTGTGCTCAAAGAAAATGGGGATGTGTTATCCAAATAAACCAACAAGACAGTGCAATTACGGATGAAAGCGGCACCAGGTGAGATGCGCACACAGCCTCCCACCCCAGAACCTCACAGAAGCACACAGCAGGGTGTCAAACACCACCCGGCTGCTGCAGGAGGGGCTTCTCTGGAGGCGAGGAACAGCCCCTTCCATCACTCTGGCACTCGAGGGTTTATCCTTCCCCTTGCAAAGTCCAAGCAGGAGCAAAAAGCCCCCACGCGTCCCCAGGGCCCTGCTGTAGATGAAGAGCTTTGTACTCAAAATATCTCCGGGTCCCATGCAGAGTGATGCTCCATAAGTAAAATCCCTTAGCATATGAAAGCAGTTTGAATTTATTTAGAAGGAATGCAAATCTGACCCTGAGGTTGATTTCCTGTAAGCAGCCCTGGAGCCTCTGACACACGCACACACTTCCAGAGGTGAGATACTCGGAAAATAGGAGCTGAGCTCGTTACCGGCTGCAGCACACTACAGCTTTTGTTACGGCTCTGAAGGAAAAAGAAACAAAAAAAAAGACTGACACAAAGAAAATGGAGCGGCTCGTATTCGTCTTCTCTTAAGAAAAGTCTGTGTAAGATAGATTCTTTGCGTTCAGAGAAATGAAGGAGGACGCCAGGTCTCATTTGTCCTTGTCACGGCGCAGACAGCCGCTCACACGCAGGCTGGGACTGGGCAGCTTCGAAGGAGAGGCTGGAGGGGGCTCTGAGAGGTGTCTCACCCACCTCCTGTGGCTCTCCCAGCCTCACCTGAATCGATGAAAGAACTGATGGGGCTTCGGAGACTTTCTGGGAATCAGCTGGGCTGCTTAAAACAGAGACATGCAGCACAGGTGGCACATTGTCACCAGCGCTGGTCCCTGGTCCAGAGACATGGCACAGCCAGGAGCCAGCCCAGGCTGCTCCAGCCTCCACGCTCTGAAAATAGCTTTTTTAATAACAGAAGAGTGGCAAAACACACACGGCTGATGTAAAACCCCGGAGAGCAATGACTCCCAGGGGAGCAGCCATCGGGCAGCGAAAGCAAATGGAGCAGAGAAAGAGCGTCGTCTCGGGATGCGGAGCAGCGCTGGCACACCGTGGTTTCCCCAAGGACCAGGAGCATCCCCGAAGCCACGAGCTCCGTTATCTCCTACCACATCCCGTGGGGACAGGGCAGCCCACGCTCTGCTGCTGCAGGAAGCACACTGCCACGAGGAGCGGCTGCAGCATCACGGGGCAGAGCAGCGGAAACGACGCCGGGCAGTGGAAAAAGAAAAAGGCGTGCAACCCAAGACTGACCAGGTGTGATTCACACATCCCTGCTAAGAGCAGATGTCTGTACGAGCCAAATATTTCACCTTGGCTTGGCAAAGGACTATCTATCAACCAAAGGCACCGATGTCATGTAACATCGGTGCACCATCAGAATGCTGGCACGCAGCAAGAGCAGCGTTTGGGTGTCGTGCTGCAAGAAGGGCCAAGAGCAAAATGGGAACTCCATATGGCAGCTGCGTATATTTAGCAGCTCCGTATATTTAGCTGGCTGCAAAGGGAAACGTGCGGCTCTTGAGAACAATGATACCAGTTCCTAACACCGCGCACTGCCCCAGGAGAGAGCTGTTTACAGGAAAAAGCCACCAGAGCTCATGCCTGCCCAGCCGGGCAGTGGCTGCAGAACATCCCCAATTTTTGTGAGGGGAGCACGGCCCAGGTCAGCAAAGAGCACACGTGGAGGGGACGTTCCCTGTGGTGACAGAAGCAAAAAGTGGGATACAGGGCACCGGGGCTGCTCCAGAGCTGTTGGAGAAGAGCCACAGGTCCCAGCTCCACGGCAAGAATTAGACAAGCCTCTTGTAGGCTCGGCTACAGGACAGCAGGACACACACTAGCTTGCCTTACTTCTGTCATTCAAGTCCAAATACTGATAAGATATTTTTTTTTTCTTTCTTTCTTTAAAAACAAACCCAAAAACCAAAGTGAGTTGCTGGCCCCAGTTCTTGCTTGTTTGAACGAAGGAGAAACCAGGTCTCGGCAAAGTCTGGTAGAAGTGAAAAGGAGGCGCTTTCCTTGTGAGTGACAAGATAAAGCCTCTTAATGATTGACAAGACAAAAGACTTTTGTTTTCAGTTGATAGGCAATGCAGTAATTTTCTTTAAATGGCATCATCTCTCCCCAAGTCTGTTCTGGAAAATTTGTGGAGCACAGGCAGTGGGATCAGCCCCTCGGAGCTGCATCGGTCCCCTCTCGGGCTAGGGGCGACCACTACCATGGGTCCTATAGCCAAGACCATGAAAGCCTGGAGAACAAAAGCAAACCAAGCACGTGCTTAAAAGCCAGTCCTATAAAACCCAGTCACTGCATACACGGGTGGCAGCAGCATTGCACACTACCAGGGACCATCACACGTTGTCACGCTCTGGGCAAAGAGTGCTTTCCTGGAAAGCAAATGCTCTCCTACCACTGCCTGCTTTCCTCCTTTCCCAAGCTCCTATCTACACTTGCTTCACTTCCCCAGTAAAAATAAAACCAGTTATGTTACATGAGGTATGGGACGAGGCTGACGGAGGAGATGGGACAGACCCCTCTGCCTCTCAGAAGCCAAATCTGACCACCACAACTGCCAGTTCTTAGGTCCATCAGGAAAATCACCATGACGTGGTCAGCATCCTGCCCCACAGAGCCCGTTTTACTGAGTCCCCTCCCAGACTGACTCCGACGAGGGGCAGAAACATCTCTGTCTGCCGGCAGCAAGAGCCCAGCAAGCCAAAGGCAGGACGGGCAGAACTGCAATATCAGCTTTCTGCGACAGAATCACAGCTGTGTCCCAGATACCACCGCTTTTTTTTTTAAATAATAATAATAATCTGTACATGAAAAGCACAGATACATTATGCTTTGCCTCTGAATAATGACTTAGGACAGCAGAAAAAACCTGCATGTCAAATGACACGGCTGTGAGACCATCGCGCATCTGTTATCTGTCTCAGTCGCTCCTCATTTCTCTGGCTTCCCCTAAGAAGTTCATACATATTTAAAAAGGCCAATAGCTAAGTTACTCGTCACTTCTTATAATATCGGAAGATTAGACTCGATGAGATAAAGGACGAGAAGAAAGCATCCACGGGGAAATGCCACCGGAGTACTACAGCATTATTTACCCCTAATCATGAAGCTTTTTTTAATTATTTTTTATTGGAGCAGAGTGAAGTCAGAGCTGGAACCGTGCTGGTCCTTACCCCACGGGAGGGCTCGACTTCACTCCACAATCCCGAGCCCAGTGCAAAGGAATCCGAGGCCAGCAGAAGCCTCACGCTCAGACTTTGATCCAGCTGTAAGCATTTTATCACCAACTCAAAGACCACTAAGCATCCAAAAGCAGCTCCTGGCAGCATCCATGGGCATTAAGCAGCCTGGGCACTGCTCTGTGCTCCAGCCACGGCTCCTGCCTGCTCCAGCGAGCAGGGTGCGCCTCAAAGCATCTTCTGTAACCCAGTCAAGGCAGGGACACTAATACAATGATAGCAGTGCCACAGGCATGTCTGCAACCATTGCTTCTGATGACTTTTTTATATGTATATGGTTCATTATGTTATAAATTTCTTGGCCCACACTATTACAAGATTCAGTTCTGGGAGAACTTGGGGTTTACATATGCTTTTGCTATTAAAGGCAAGAAAAACTGGAATTACTGAAATGCCTCACAGGTTACCACTCAAAATAAAATACCTGGGAACGACTCTGGCCAAAGTGACGGCTTCTTTCACAGCTTACAACAAACCCCTCGCCCAAAGCCTGCCCGCTGATCTGCTCCCAAGGCTGCAGAGGCTCAGCCAACAGGGGCAGGGGCAGCCCACACAGCCCCAGGGCTCCTGGTACACAACCCCCAAGCTCCTTCCTCCATCACCAGAGGCACACCGGCTGCCACCACCCAGCGGCCCACATCCTCGATTACCAACTCTTCCGCCACATATTTCAGTGCAGGAGCAGCATATCTTCAGAGCACTCACGGCCAGTGCAACATTAAAGCAATCAATATTTGTAGGTTCGTGTTTTTGTATATTTATAGAAATCTTCGCGTCAATATTTTGGTGACCACCCGCATCGATTTTTTCCCTTTGTGGCTTCCCTTAAACAATACTGACATGATTATACTTCCGTGCGTTACAGGAGCATTTTTCCCCTCGCAGAAAGAAACGGACGGAGCCACACAGGTGCCGAGAGCCACACTGTGACTACAGCATCTTCCGTAGGTGGAAGGAAGATGGCTTCATGGGACTTCATCATCATTTTCAGTCCAGAAAGGGGGACGGACAGCAAAGCAGGGCCAGCAATGCAGGTGCACAGGCAGCACCACTTGAACCCCTCCACACGCCCTTCACGGAGAGCCCAGGGCCCCAACTGTTGCTCAAAAGATTTTTTTGGTAGCTGTAAAATCCGGTGGAAATCTATCAGGGCCAACTTTTCTTGACCAGGGAATAGCACTCTGGAGCAAGAAGTCAAACTTCAGGCACCACATCCCTGCCAGCTCCAGAGGCACACAAACCAAAATCCTCTTTCCAGGAGCCTCGCGGCTCGCTGCTACGCTCCAGCACCTCTTCTGTCTTTAGCAGCCGGGGTCCTAACACGACTAAATGAGATTTAATTTGTTCTTGCTAATATTTTATCCCTGGCATTAGGTCATGTTTCCCTTTCCACTTGAAAGGCATCTTCGGCTTATTGGCAGCGGTGAAATTAATAGAGAAATCATTAGAAAGCATAAGGCTAGGGCTGTGCAAATCGCACGCCGCAGAAGATTATTTCCAAACAATAAAATTAATTGGTGTCATCAGCCACCAGCAGAAACACAGAGAGAGTTCGCATTAAAAAACATAGAGGATTATTGACAGCCCGTGCCTCCTCATACATAAAACATTTGATGGCATAATTTTATTTTGTTTTTTTCCTACGTGAGGTGGTTTTACCCCCCAGAGCAGCGGGTGAGAACTGAAGCAGGCAGCAAGAAGCACTGGGGGCGGCGATGCCACAGCAGCACCCCTGGCTGCTGCAAACTACCCCAAGACTTGGTCAGCTCAAGACCCTGATTTTCATAGGACAGAGCGCTCAGCACCTTTGGAAAGCCAAACCCCACAAAGATGGGGCCGTTCAGACCCAAATTCATTGGTATTTTCTGTTCACCTGGGGCACAGGAACAGACACATCCAGAGAGCAAATACCTGCAGCACTGGCACAGCCATCATCTGAGCAGAGCAGAGCAAACACTGAAGTGCTGGCACTGCCACAGCAGTAAACAGAAAACTATTAATCCCGAGCCTCAAAAAGGCATGTATGAATTTGTTTTGTTTCGGAAGAAAAAGAGTAAATAGTAGCCTCGAGTCAGGATAATATTTATTCACATGCCTCACTTTGAAGTGCAGCCCCTGTTGACTTCACGTGGTATGCGCTTGCTAACGCTCTTTGAGCACAGAGCTTTCCAATACCACAGCCATGAGCAAGGAAAGGAAAAAAAGGAAACTTGAAAACCAGGTATTAACAACGCAAAAGAAGTCTTGGGAGCAGGGGAATTATCACCATCCCTCCCAAACGCAAGGGGGAATTTAAAGGGGTTTATTATAATTATTATACCTCCCCCAGATGGTGCAGACCTGTAGAGCAACTCTGTTTAGTTCATGGAACTGAATTGCATGGCAGGAAAAGCAAAACGATAAGAAGAATTCAGTTAGTGTCCAAGATAAATCCCCATTAGCCTGGCTCCAGCCATAGACGGGGATTTATTGCAGTGCCGTTTCTTCCCAATATCACTTAGATGCACTTCCACAATCGTGTGGATACCTGGAGAGCTTCAGGCATGGAAACGGGTAGGAGCAGAGACAAAAATGGGTAGAAACAGGCTGGGGATGGTGGCAATGCATCCACACACAGATGGTGGCCCACCTCCACCAGATGCTGCCCAAGAGGTGGCTGACAGCAGGTGCCTGAGGTGTCAGAGCCACAAAAGGCACCGCTGCCTCTGACATGCCATGGGAAGCTCCTTCCCAGCCCCACGCCACAGGACGTGAGCTCCTCTCCAACCCATTCCTGCCTTCTTAACTGCGGGCAGTTTCCTTTTTCACACGGATGCCCAACTCTCAGTGGCTTTGCTCCTTGTCGTGGCACGTTATGCAGGTAAACCGTGTGCCTAGGGTGGGGGAAAAGTAATTTCAGTGCCCCATCTCCAAGGTGGCTCCCATTTCAACCTCTCCACCAGATTTCTGGCTTCTTCACCAGGGCAGAGCTGCTCAGCCGTGCCCTGCTCCTGTGCATTGCCCCTACCCACATCCCATCTCAACGCTCAGCATCCACAGAGCTGCAGCAGAAGCCACCCGTCCAGAGCTGGACACAGGGCACAGACCAAGCCCCAGCGCCTGCCTGACCAAATTCCGGGTCAGGCTCCAAGCCCCACGGCACAAAAGGCTTTGAGCACTTTGCAAATATCTCGGTGCATAGCATGGAGCAGGAAAGCAAGCAGCCTGGCTGCAGCCCTGCCTTCTCCAAACAGCAAGGCTGCCAGGGGCTCTGCAAAGAGCTGCGGGCCAGCTCCTTCCTTTCCCCTTCTCCCTAACCCTAAGGCAAGGATTTATTTTTTTTTTTTTCCCCAAAAAAAGACCAAGTGTACCACGGATAATCATGGGTATCAACATCCTTCTTCCATTTCACCTTCTCCATTGCCCAGAATACAAACATACTGGGAAAAAAATGTATATGTATCTTCTATCTCTTATCTCTCTCCGCCAGCCCTCCAACCAGCTTTGCTGAACACGCAGGTAATCCAGAGAGCTGAATTACACCGATACCCCTAATGAGCACTGCCGGGTAACGTCTCCTGCCTGCCCTCTCTTTTAGCAGGGTCACTCATATTTACAGCCATGCTTCGTTTTTCCTTAAGTGTGCCCTTGTTGTGGCATTAGCTTGTTTACGTTTCAGAAGAAAATGGTAAAAAAAAAAAAAAAAAGGGGGGGGGGGGTTAATGCAGCTAGGAATAGAACTGAGCAAAACCACAAAAAAATCTAAAGACCTGCTCGTCCTTCAGACAGCTCGCACTACCAGGAACTCGCTACCACTCGTTTTAATCGATCGCTACCTCTTCACAAGCCTCTTTGTGGCGAGGCAGAGCCGGAGAAGTGTCTGGGAGGAGCAAAGAGCCTGACATGAGACGTGTTCTGGCCATTTTACACGGCTCCAGGAGTCCTCGTGCAGCACCAGGTGCCAGCAGAAGCTCCTGCTGCGGACAGCAGCGGGGGGACGCTTCCACTTCAGGCCCCCCCGACAGCCCCAGTGCAGCCACAACAGCCTTCATCTTCTCCATCAGTACCACCTGCAGCCCTTATCACCACCCCCAGCACTTCCAGCACTGCACTTCCCCTGAATTTTGGAGGTCTTTGCCACAGGGACAGCAGGCCCAACCTGAGCATCCCCTGGTGATTTCTCCTTGGCTGCATCCCCAGGTGTTTTCTCCTTCGCTTAGGGCAGGGCAGGTTTCCTCAATCCTCCCCCTCTTGTTTCTAATCCTCCCCAGTCAGGGTTAAAGCCGGTCAGCACGACAACGTGGTGGAGGTTCAGGCTCTGTTGCTCCTCTGAAGGATAACTGCTCCTCCGTGAGCCGTCGGCCAAGTCGAGGCACACTACGAGAAGTCAGGGGGTGTGCCAATGCTCCTGTGAGGGGCAATTACACCTCTTTATGTGCCAGAAAATGGCTATAGCTGCTTGGAGAGGCTGCCCACAGCACCCAAGCAGGTCCCTTTGGAGCAGTGTGGGGACCGGGCTGCCAACACATATCTCCAGCAGGTCCCACGCAGGGACACACAGGGGCTGCCAGCGGGGCAGAGCCGCTGGGATGAGCTTGAGTTCCCCACCAGCTTAGCTCCTCAAAGTCAGCTGGGGTGCAGACAAATGCTTCTGCAGCCTGTAGCCTATCCTGCATGGAGAACTCCTCCTCAGCAGTTTCACAAAGATGCTAACGATAAAGATTTTATGGCAGCCAAAGACATGAGTGCTTCAGGCCAGCACCCAGCTCGGGGCAGCCCAGCCCACAGATCCTTTTCTACGGGGGCCCCAGGGAGAACAACGCCTCCAACCCATCCCTCCCCATCCCTCCCCTCCTCCCCAGGACCTGCTGGCCCAGCTCCATGCTGCAAATGCAGGGGCAAGGGAAACCCAGACAGAAGCAACCCGTAATTTTACAGCCCCAGTCTGCTGCACGGACCCACCACAAGTGCTCAGGAATCGGGACATGGTCCAAAGCTGCCCGCTCCCTAACATTATAGAAAAAACCACCTCCTCGGCATTCTCCATAAAGCCTCAGTCCCAGGAACATCACAATTACTTGCTAACTGAGCTTTCAGTTTTATTTTTAAGTTTTTAGCCCTCACAATTGCAGGCAAAACCCAAAGCATTATTCCAGTGCTCCCTGCTCGCTCAAAAACCAAAAGTCTTCTAGAAATAATGGTGTTAAGAGTCTGCTGCACACCCATACACGAAGCCAGGACACAGGAGGTCTGGACAGAGCCAGCTGTCCCTAAAGGGACATGAGAAAGCAGAGGACACGGCCAAAGTGCCACCCACCAACATCCCCACTCCACGCAGCGTCCAGAGCTCGACCTCCCCAAAAACCTCGGCCCCACAGCCCTGTGCCACCAGCTGAGCTTCTGGGCCCAGAGCCTCCCACCCGCAGCCACCCCGGCGAGGCTCTGGCCTCTCCCCAGCTCTCCCAGTTTACCCAGTAAATTCCAGCAACACCACACCGAGGCAGGGATGTGCGCACGGCCAAAAAGCCATCCCCAAAAGTGACATTTTGCAGCCAGCCTGCTGGAGGAGAAGCATTGCTGGGAAAACACCCCGGCAGGAGCCCCAACACAAGTATTAACCCCTCATCATCCCCCCCCCCCCCCCAGTCCTCCCAGTTCTCCCCAGTCAAGGCAATAGCTGGTGTGTCCTGGTTTGCCCGGGAAGGACGGAGAGGGCCCGAGCCCAGCAGGCGCTGAGCAGCCAGCGCTAACGGCGAGGCTGCAGCACGGGGCAATTTCATCAATGCACAAATGGAATTTGCCAAGAGGCATTTTAAGAGTCAATTCTTCACACTCCAGTAATTAGAACAATGTTATGAAAAAAGGCAAGGGGGCGGGCAGGAGGCAGCACACACTGGGGTTTGGCCGATGGAGGAAGCGGGCTGAGCAAACAGAGCGAAGCGAGGCCCCTGGGCAAGGGCCCTTCACAGGGCTCCCCGCGGGCTGGAGTTAAGCCAGACGTTTATCTACTTCCCAACTGCAGCTTTTTCTAAGCGTGCATGTTTTTTAAAGCAAGTTTTGTACTTAGATCAAACGTGGGCTGCTGACCCTGACCCAGCTTTCTTCTTTACCTCGAAAACACCACCCAGGGCAATGACTTTTCCCGACACATTCAGTTCAAGGTCCTACCAAATGATCACCCAGTGACTAATAAATCTTTGTGCATGATCTCAGACATCAGAAACATCTAATCCCACTGACAGCTTGCTCTCAAAATCAGATTCCCTCAGAGAAGCTGTCATCTAAGGTCTCCAAAACCAGAATGCCCCAAATGGTTGCATTAGCTGAAAATGCTGGATGAGAACTTAAAGCACCTCCCACACTGGGATCAAAAACCCCAGCTGAAAAATGAAACAAAACTGAACAAACCCCCGTGCTGGTGGATCTGCCTTGAACATCTGAGGAACTGGTGGGCTCCATTTGCTCTGCTCCCCAGGGTTGCACACTGTGTGCCCATACACAGAGCCCTCGCAGCCAACTTGGCCACGTCAGTTCCAGAAGCCAGAAGTTTTGTTTGTTTTAATTTACCGTGTGAGTCCACAATTTGCAAAGGCTGCCTTGGAGCAGGACTGCCATGCGGTGTGCAGGATGCAGCGCCGCAGTACAATGGTTATTCAGACTCACAGGGAAGTGGGACTCGGGCAGCTCAATTCCCATCTGCAACGAACTGTGATCTCAGCTCAGCTGAGAGCACAGAGGTCCTTTTGATAAATCCCCACATACAAGGACTACAGCACTATTTCAGCATGAGAGAAATATATTCAATTTTTCCAATAATCTTTACAGTCCGCTGGCCTGGCAGCCTGGGTTTCTCTTCCCCACTGCAGAGCTGCACCCACGGGACTCAGGCGTGCCATGGGGTCCGAGTCCTCTGCCTTGCACCCTGACTCTCCAAGAACTTCTTGCACATCAGTGCTCCAGCACTGTCTTTGGTGGCTCTGTCTTTGCATGTGCCCAAAGGAGGACGAAGAGCCAGAGGAACCCCCCTCGCTTTCACCCTCGTGCTCAGGAGCCTCCTGTGATGCCCACCTCTGCACACCAACACCAAGGGGTCTGCTTACTGGGAGAAGGCTTTTCTCATTTTTTTTTTCTCCTTAAGAAAACTCAGTTTTCTTTGTCAAAACACCACTTTTACGTCTGGTCTCTCCAGCAGCGCATTTTAAGTTAAACACACAAAACAATGTGAGACAAGAGTACACCTTTAACCACACGATATTCATTATTCTCCGTGGGACGTTCATTGAGTCCTCAAGGACCATACAATGCAAATATCTGTGTGACAGTGTCCCTGCCCATACGAGTAATTCACCTGGCTTCAACGAGAGGCTCTTAAAGGCTGGGGACTGCACCAGGTTGGGGCTCACAACTGCTGGGCCTCCGTCACTGCTCCCCTGCCACCACTCTGCAGGGCCTGGGCAAACCACAGCTTCTTGGGCCACATCTGTACCAACTCAGAACCCAAATTGTGTAAGTTTTCCTCACTGCTGAGCCCCTTGGTGGCCTTCATGTTAGACATGTGCTCCAGAGCTGCCTGAAGTCAAGGTGGCAAACACAGGAGATGGAGATGCACTCTGCCACACAGCGGAGGTCGCAGAGGAGGTGCCAGACACCAGCAGCGGGCATCAGCAATAAAGCACCAAGACGAAGCCTTGCCCTAGGATTAGGGAGAGAAGCACCACTCCCAAAGTCCCAGAAGAACATACACACTGCTGGCTCCGATCTGCCTTACTCCCAGCCCATTTGCATTTAGATCCTTCCCCTGAACCACCTTTTTCAGAACTTCAGTAACAGGCTGTGAAATCCCCACCATCTGTTAGCCAGGGAAAAGTCTCCACCGCAGCTCCATCAGCCTCTCCCACACAAGCCTTATTCATTAGGAGGAATGACTGCAAACATTTACCAAGTCCGTGCTGGCTCAGAAATTCCTGAAGTTACTAACAACAGGCTTGGGATAGGGAACTTTGACAAACGCCCCTAAATAGTGTGCGCCCACATTGTTAGCTTTACCCAGGGTGCACTAAGGCTGCTTTCTTGCTACCGTGATTATGCTTTAATATGTAATTAGTAGGAAGAAAACGATGTTGAAGAAGAGAACGCCTCACTTACACACATGCCATTAAGACTGAGAGCATAAATGAGCAAGCTGCGGCATCACCATCTGAGGCTCATTAACTCAATCTGCAAAGCAGCGAGGGCTGGCAAGCGCTGCTGTCCGGCCGCAGGTACAGCAAAAAACTGCACATCGACACTGGTGGCAGGCACCATGCCTCTCTTCCTCTTCCTTGCCTAGCTCAAAAACTGGCAAGGTTGGGGAGGGCTGGGAAATTCAGAGGCACTTGTCCCCAGGAGGAACACACCAGCTCTCCAAGCAAGAAAATGATAGTTTAGAACGTCACACAGCCCGTGCAGGTGGCTTTCACATGTCTCCGTGATCCTGGCTTCACCTGGGATGCTCAGCGAAGGTATTTAAAACCCATTCAGAGGAAATTGTTCCCTGCCAGCACTGCAGATCCAAGCCACCCGATGCCACGTCAGTGCCCTGATGCACCCAGTGCAGCCCCTACAGGTCTGCGACACCATCACCAAGCTCTACAGCCCCCCAGGCCCAGCTCACACAGCCGGAGTAAGCAGAGGGATCACCCGGAGGAATCCTGAAAGTACAGGGCGGTTTTGAAGAAATAACTCCTTTCTGAAGGAAAAGGGGAAAAAAAAGAGTCTGGAAGCGCTCCAAGAACAAACAAGCAGCCCATTTTGAAAGAGTGGAACAAAACAGTCTGAGATGCCTTTTTTTTTAAAAAAAAATATTCTCTTGAACAAGGCGGGGATGGAAAGGAGAAACCTCATTGCCAGCGAGCTGTGGCACGAGGGCAGCCCCCAAGTCACAGCCGCAGCACCGTGAAGCCCCTTGAATCAGGAGATGGCAGGAGACCTGGGTGTTTATAGCAAACCACCAAAACCATCCTCTGCTGAGGAGCCGAGGTTTCAACACACGATTTTTCTGCCCCCACTTTGAGCACTGTTTATTTGCCGTGAAACATTAACATTTTGCTTCAATAGGTGACTGCCCGAATGCAAAGTGTCAATGCAGTAGGAGGCTGACCTGGCCAAATCAGGTCCCCCCCGTGCACCCCAGCCCTGTCCCCTTCTCCCAGAATGGGTTGGGGAATGGGCACCATGCACCCCGGCTCCATCTCAGCATCAGGGTGCCTGTTTTGGGGCACGATGCTTTGATATGCTAACTTGTACCCATTCTCCTTTGCCCCCGGAGGAACCGGTTTGCTGCAGAGGCTTTTTTTCCTCCCCTTTTCCTTTAATCTGTTTCACAGGGAAGATGCTGAGCAGAATTACCCCAAGCACGGGGGTTTGTGAAGTTCGGTCATGGCAGTGCTTTCAGGCTGAGAGTTTCGCTTTTTGCACGTTCTGCTAAAACATGGTTACACCCACACGTTAATCTGTTTCAAGAAATGTTAATTATTCTTCATAACCGAAGCATTTGGCCTCGAGACAGTTTCATTATCAGACGCTGTAACTCTGAGAGGCTAGGAAATCTGGGGAAGATTTTAATGAAGAAACAGAAGATTCCTGGCTCGTTGCAGAATAAAAACCTCCTTTTATTCCGAGACTGCTTTAAATGACATTACACGGGATGTGTTTCCTTCCTTTCCCAAAGCACAAGCACGCTGAACAGTTGAGCTCAAGTGATGCCAGATGCACTAATGGAGCACTGAGGCACCGAAGGACTGACTCTGCCTGTTGACACCTTTCAGTCGTGATGACCACAACCAAATCACTAAGCTACAAATGCCCGATGATAAAATAAAGAAAATCAAAAAGTCTTGTGGGGTTCAAAAGCAGCCAGGCATTTTTCAAGCAATAGACAAAAAAAATGTAGGGTCACAGAAAAGAGGCGGACTGCACCCCTTCCCCTTTTTGGAGGCACAGACAGATGAATGTTTTACTGCTCTCAGGTTTTTCAAAGAAAAAAATATCCCCACCCCCCCAAATCTTGTCTAATATGACTACAAGAAGAGCTCGGCCAAATCACAGAAGCGCAGGAAGATCAGTTTCATGCACATTAAGAAAACGTGTTTACCCACGTCCTGATCGATACCTCTGGCTCCCTGCACATTGCAACACTTCGGTTGCAGTTTGAGGCCCAACAGCACAAGTCTCCCATGCAGGCTATGGGAGTTAGGAAAGATCCTGCCCATGCTTGTTTGATCTGAAACATAATACCCCTTAATGTGACCCCTTGGAAAAATACTGGGGAAAGCAGCCAAGAGGGGAAAAAAAAAGTAAAGCTTCCCAGAAAGAACATTTCTGGCTCGTTCAGTTCCACGGAGGAGCTGTGCATCTATAAACAGTGCCGCTTGCAAGCAGGAGAGGGAGGAAAAGGAGAAAGGAGAAGGAGAGAGCAGAGATAACCAGCCATCATGCAGCTAAAAGCTCTGCTTTTTAAGCAGCCTCTCCCCTGGCCCAGCCAGGGACAGGAGGGGACGGCACAGGGGACAGCTCAGTGCCCAGCTTCCTGGGCTGGTGACACCCAGGTGCTTCACACCAGGGGTTTGCTTTAGGGTGCAGTAAGAGACCAACTGCATTTTACCAGCAGCTCGCTGCATGTGCATGATTTGAGGCCCCAGTGCTGTCACTGGACCCTGAAGACCACAGAGTAAACCAGCGTGGTCCTTTGGGTCCTTTAGAATCTCTTAGCTCCAGCTAGGAGATTCACAATCCACCAGTTATTTCAGGGCCACGTTAACAGGAGACCAGGGGGAAGTTTTCAGGATTTGGAGCCTAAAAACATCCATGATGTGTGGCAACACCCCCTGCATCTCCTACAGCAAACACCGCGCCGTAACAGGCCGGTGCACGGCGCAGCAGAAAGCACCGCCTGCTGCACGCTTGGCTAGCCACAGAAATCTGCAATTCATTTGCCCCGTGCTTTAGAGAAGTTCAGCGTCAGGGTTTCCTGTGCTTGCTTTTAGCGTTCTGGCTGAAAACATCTGCGGGACGCACTGCACCTGCTAAGCCAGCCTGCCGCCACCCCCTCGCTGCATCCTGCAGCCGGGTGCCCCCCCGACAGCATTGCCTCGGGCACGGCTGGCCCCGAGCTTGGGTGCCCTGACTGCAGGAAAAGCAACACCCGACCCAAACGGACCCATAAGCTTGCAAAAAAAGTTGGGGGAGAAAACCAAACCATCCTCTTCCAGTCTGCTTTTTCCATTTGTAGAGTTCATGGTGATATCCAGCACGATTCCAGCTATTAGGAACATGGGTGGCCGAACATCAGCCAACATAACCCCAGCTGAACAGCGTGCCAGCCTGCACGGGAGGGCCAAATGCCACCCACAGCTCCTCCTGCGAGCAGCCAGGGATTTAATCAGTGATTGCAGGCAGGATGAGAGCTGCAGCAGGCTGCCCTGCTTCTGGCAGGGCTGCGGCTTCTCCCTGCAGCAAGGACCTGCAGCACTCAAGGGGCTGGGCAAAATCCCACCAGGCATCATCCACACCACACGTCAATTTTTAGCTTGTTGGTAGAGCTCTTTGGTCACTTCTGAAAAGTGCAACAGCTTCAAAATATAAAAATCAAATGTAATTAAAACAAAATGTTGTCCTGTTGGAGCTAAACAGAGCTTGGCTGCTTGGCACAGGCACATGAAGGAGGGCAGGGGCTGGGGACGCAGGCACGGCTCCTGCTCCTCTGGGACAATGTCCCTGTAAGCACCGGGCTGGCAAGGAGTTAAGCTGGTTCCTGTTTTCTCGCATGCAATCACTCACACACACATCTTTTTGCAAGGCAGTTATTCTACTACTCCCTTAGGAATTAAAAAAAAAAAAATACACCCGCCCTTCTTCTGGAGAAGGCTCCTCACTTCCCTCCCCACCCGCTGCACACGCATCTTGTGAGCTATAGGGCAATTAGAAGCAGTTTCGCCTCCGATAGGATCCCTTTTCTTGACACGCGTCCAGCCACCACGTAGCAGCCGCCTGAATAACTGGCACAGAGGGCCACAACAAGGGGAGGGCTGTGCTGCTGCCAGTTCCCCCCCGGGGATTTGCAAATAACCAGGACGGGAGGCGCGGGCAGCACGGCCGGCAGCAGCAGGGGACGGGGCGCCGAGCTTGGCTGCCCCCGTCTCTTCTCCCAGCACCCAGGCAGCAAAAAGCACGACTTGCAGTTTGTTCTTGGCTACGAGAAGGCAGAAATAAAAAATAAAGTAATAAAAAAATAATCCAGAAAGGGAAAAGGAGAGCTGCTCCCACCGCCAGCGGGTTAGCTGCGGGAGGGCAGGCGTTGAGCTTGTGTTGTTTGTTATGGCACCGAAACGCAGCCGTTTATCTGAGAGCCTTGCAGTTTTCAACTACCTATATTATTTCACATAAATCTCCCCCTTCCCACCCCCCATTAAGTGCTCAGGCTATGTTAAAAGCGCGTGCCCAGTTTTAAAGTCCCCCTGTAAAACACCGCCGCAGGGGTATTGACGTGTGCTTGAAGTTGGAGGTGATGAAGGGAGGGGAACTCTCAGCAAAGTCTGAGCAGCACAAAACACCAGCAGCCCTCAGCAGAAATGTCTCAAAATCCCTTAAATAATCCTGACAATGCTCCTCACACTCAAGTCAAGCAGAAATCTTGGTTCCCTGAGTGGCAGCACGGCGTTTTGGAGGCTTGGGCTGTGTCCCCTCACTGCTCTCCCAGTACCTTACCCCAACAGCAGGGAGCTTCAAACATTTTGCAGGCTCTGAAAACAGGGCTGCTGGGGGCAGTAAGACGTAAGACCTGTGTCTTGGCTAAAAAAAAAAAAAAAAAAAAAAAGACCTTTTTTCTGGCAGTCCAGGAACTTCAAAAGAAAAAGTCAGGACAATTAAACACACATCAGGAGAGCAGAGAGGAGTAGGAGGCTAATAAATGGCACGCTCCACGGGTTTATGAATATTTGAACTATATTTCTCCCAAAAAAACGTACATAACTGCAAGTTATTGAAAATGAGTAACTCCCTTTAATGAACCTTGCTACTATCATGCTGACTAATAGAGTGATAAAGAATTTAATCCATATTTATGTGCATTTTATCTCGTTATAGTCAGTGCTAATAAATTAGCAAGTCCAATAAGAGTTGCATTTTATATCATCACTGCTATTAAATGTGCATGAAGCGCTGCACAACACCACAAAGTATGTGAACACGGCGTTTTTATTTAATTTTCTTTCTTTGTCAGGAGCCAGGCAGCAGTAGCAAAAGGTGGGCACAGCACCCCTGCAGCGCCCACTCCTGAGAGACCAGACCCTCATTTCTGGCCCCTAGTCCTTACCGAGGGCTTTTGAGCCACTGTAAAGGAGAAAGATGTAAACAAACCAAAAGCAAGTGGAGATCCAACTTGTAGAGCCATGTTTTAAGGTGTCTAGAAGGGGCCCAGCTAGAAATGTAGCCAGCCAGCTTCTCAGGCCGCTTTTGGCACCCTCTGCCATGAAACCCAGCCTGTCCCTTGTCACGGCAGGATTGCTAAACAACTGGACATTGGAAAAAAACTGGCCGTGAGCAATTTAAACTGGCCTTTCAGCTCCCTTGGGTAACTGGGAAACACTGCAACCCAGATTACAAGAACCATGACGCATCGACTTGGCAAAAGCCGGGGGTTGCCAATTACCCAACATCCCACGAAGGCAGGGATGGATCTGTTCAGCTCCACAGGGACTGGGGCCAGAGAAGCCTGCGTGGACCACGATACCATTTCTCTAACTGTTATCCCACTGACTGCAGGAAATCTGTGACTTCCCGAGCTTAAACCTCAAGGAAGCAGCAGAACCAGGGATGAAAATCGACATCCCAACCCCACTTGCTGCCTCTGAGGGGGCTCCGTGGAGCCTAAAGCAGCTCTTCTCTGCTCACGTCCTGCCTTGGAAGCAAATGGTATCTGTGGAAAACCCTCATTTTCAGATTAACTGCCACTCAAGGCAAGGCAGATCTGATTTTTCTTCCTCTTCTGAAGCAGCAGCATCTTCCTTCGTTCAGGTCAGGTCCCGTTACGTGCAGGCTGGCACCACATGAACGCGATCCGCTGCCTTTCTGCCTGGTAATTACACTTCAGCAAATCCAAGTGCAGTTGGTAATTGCTGTCTAACTGCCTGGCTGGTTTGGAGGAGAGAAATAACTACTTTAATAGTGCCCAGAAAGGAACCACCCAGCACCACTCCACCGAGGTTGCTGTGTAATTAAATGGTCAGCTATTGCTGTGTGCTGCTCAGAAAGCCTCTGACACGGCGTAAGTGTCTGGTAGCCAAAAAGTGCTATTGATCTAAATAATGAGCGGCTTCAGGAAGAATTTTTGGTGTGTGAAGTCTGCATTTGGCCAGTTGGAGCATGAATTAAAGGCTCCTTTTGCTCTCAGGGCTGCAGGACTGTGACTCAAACGGAAAGGCGCTCTGGTCAGCAGCAGATTTTTCCCTGTTTGTTTGCTTTGCCACTGTTGAAAACAGATCTGAGGATAAAGTGGGAATGAAAGGTGGCAAAGACAATGGGGACGTTTTGAAAGGCTTCCAGAGGGACTTAGGGCGGTGCAGAGCTGAACAGCTGATATCCCCACCAAATTCATAAAAAGCACATCAGGAAGAGATCAGCAAGGTTTTCGTGTACAGAATCCATGCCTCACAAACCTCGTAAGACCGTTTGAAGACGACAATGCACATGAAAATAAGCAAGACCCGGGCAATAAAGTATACTAGGATTTCTCAGAAGTTCGCGATAAGTTTCCTTTTGAAATCTCTTAGAACACCTGGCTGCCACAGGTTAAGAGCAAACGGCAAATCGCCTCCTTCCCAAGTCAGAGCCCAAAGGCCTGCGCAGCTCTGCATGACCTCCAAAAAGTAAACAGGAGGAGTCGGGAATGGCTGCTCCCTAACCAGAACACAAAGGAAACCAAACCGCGCTCAGCTGACATGTTCCAGAAGTGTTTAGCACCAGGCTCGATTAGCAGGCTTCTGTGGCAATTTGAAACAGCACAAAGCAAGAGAGAACGTGACGATAAAGCAGCGTTTTAATTAGCAGCGGTTCTTTCCCCAGCCCAAAAGGTTCCCTCTGTGCATTCATATTCCCTGAACAACAAAAGCCTTCTTGTATTTCATAAATCAAAAAAACTCATAAAACAAGTCCCTGCAATTGCACATTCCAGATAATGGTCCAGAAATAAATTAGGCAATAAATATCAAATAATATATCCCCATCAGCAGTGAAAATCTACTCGTTGGATAATCAGAAGAGAAGATGCCTTCAAGCAGCTCGTGCCTGGTAGCTCAAAAGCAGGTAAAACAATAGAGAGCTTTAATAAATCTTTTAACACCGCTTCCACCGCAGAATATAGCGATTGTCCTGCTAACAGCCTCCCTGAGCCCAGTATCCATCAAACAGCACAGCCCCGATGCTGTGCACGTCAAAAGCGAGGATATCAGGATGACAGCCTCTTGTCAAAATCGTGTAGGATTTTCCTCCCTTGCAGCTGGGTCTCGTTCAGCGTGCGGTGCCACCCATCAATTACAGCGAAACAAAAACGTCTTTGCTCGCTCCTCTCGTCTAGGTGACATGCAGCACAAACACTGCCAGCATCCCGGAGCTGCTGGCAGGAAAAACCTCCACATGCATTTTTCAGAAGCACTTCAGGGGACTAATTTGGCCTTGGCCTGAAACTTTCTGACCGCCAGGGAAACTCGGTGGCCCCATTACGAACCCGACTGATTTCGGTAAAGATGTTTTGCTCGCAGCCGTGGCAGGGGCAGCAGCTGGGGGAGGATGGTGCAAGGTTTGCACCCACACCTGGGCAAAACCAGAACTTGTGGACAAGGGGCCCTTACCACAGCGTTGGTACAAAGCTGGGTCCAGGCTCATAACAGCTTGTAACACCAGGGAAACGGGCTGCTGGGTGGCAGCATTCGGTCCCAAACTGGTGTGTGCAGGGCAGGGATGAGGCAGGAGATGGTGCAGCTCCCCCAGCTCTACAGCTGGGCACAGGACCTGAAATCCTGACCCCACTGCAGCACCCAGACCCTTGGCTAAAGCCTCTCCCAGCAGCTCCTCTGAACACGCGTATTAGGACAATTTGACTCCCCCAAAATAGACACTTCCCATGTAATTGAGACTGATCACAGAGGCTCTGCAATCTGAAACAGAAAGCTTGAAGGATTCATCTCCCTTCACTAATTAAATACACAGCACAATCAACCCCTAGATATGCAGGCTACCACAAGCACAGGGGAACAGGTGCCCAATGCATGGGTTACGGGTGCAGAAGTTGCTCAGAAAAACACAAAACCTTCATATTTGAGCTACAGCACAAGTCCAGAGAACAGCCCAGGCCAGCAACACCAGCACCAGGACCGCCACTTCCCCAGAGCTCAGCACCTCTTACCTTTCCAAAATCCCGAACATCAAAGAGGTCAAAGGGATCAAACAGATCGCTGTTTCTTAACCCAAATTTGTCGTGGCACACTTTTAGGAAGGTTCGAATGTTCTTCAAGCAGAGGAACTAGGAGACACAAAAGAAAGGGAGAGAAAAATATAAGCAAATTTTAACTGAGGCTTCTTGAGTTAAATTCACGTGAGATGAGTTAACAGGAACACAGAAACTTGCACTGAAAAATGATGCATTAGTTTATTTGTTGTTCCTGAAGATGTCGGCCTCCTGGTGCCCTCTTAGGACTTCTGTGTTCTCAGCTGCACACCAGAAACAAACGCCCTTTTGAAAAACAAGTTTCGCAGTTCAAACACAAGGTAACATTGCAGAAAGGCTGGAAAGCTGAAGCCAGGACGTTTCTCTTTCAAGCCTCAAGCCAAATATAAATTACAGCCGATGTTCTACAGAAGCCCAGTGTTGTACTTTTAACCATATCCAACGCGATCCCACTGGTTCCCTGCAGAAGCCGCACACATTGCATCGCTTTCTGTAGCTGTTATTGTAAAACACACACGTGCACGCACACACACACCCCAAACAAGCCAAAAGATTGAGAATTGAAAACTGTAGCATGTTGCTTTGGGGGCTGAAGAAACAACTTATTCAAGTAATGCTTTATCCCCTCTCCTTGTGCCTCCGTACTGCAGGCACCGGGAACCACCAGCAGCCAGCAGAGCTGCTCCTGACCCTGCCTGGAGCCCATGCCCAAGCCCAGGGCAATTGCCAGACTGCTTCCACCAGGCTTTGCAAGTCTTCAGACTTAGAACCAGCAGTCTCACGTCCCTAGGACCACCCCCAGTTACTCAGGTAGCTAAACCAGCAAGAAAAGGTGCCATTTATTTTTGTCCTCCAAGATCCCATCCTTGACAAGAGCAGTAACTGGTTGGTGCTTTGTGAGCACTGGGGATTGTGAAGCCTAGGGACTGCAGTCTCGCTCCAACATCAATGCCTGGCAGCACAGGGACTGGGATGAGAAGCGTAAAAATCTGCTTTGCTTGTGTGGCTGCATCACCTGTGTCCTTCATCAGGATTGACTGCCTGTGCTGAGCAAGCCATTAATTCCACTTATTCCTGCTTCCTCAAGCTATCCCACAAAATCTCTTCAATTTATTGCTGCATTTTTATACCATTCTTCTTTTTCAGCAAATTCCTGACAAACACGTACAACTCGAAAGCTTTTATATAAATCAGCCCATCAGGAGTGAATCAGCCCCATGTGGAAACCAGGCAGGGGCTGCGAGCTGCGCTGGGAGGAGTTTGCCTGTGCTCCTCAAATAGCATCAACCAACACTATGCAAAAGCAAACTTCAGCCATCAAAGAAAAATAAAACAGCTTATTTTTAATTAAAAGATTCAAACATAATCTTTGGGGCCATCACATCTCCATAAACATGATTGCACTGCAGCTTGTCGGCATTGCTGCATTTGGGATTACCCTTAAGGTCGGTGGTGATGGATTAGCAAAACCATCTCGTTAACAACAGGAGGATTTACCTACACAAAGGCAGAAATAATCTTTTAACCTTCTTCCCCACTCCAGACCCATCTATGTGAAGCCACCAAGCGAGAGCCAAGCTCCCCAGCACAACCATCACATCGGCGCTCTCATTAGACGAGCAAGTGCCGGAGGCAGAAACTGAAAACAGTTCTGTTTTTCTAGGGCATTCCTCTATCTCACATAAACACTGCAGTAAATATAATCTGTCTAGACTGCGAGTTTTTTTGGAATTGCTTTACAACCTCTCTTGCTGATAGAGATTATTTCATAACTTTGTCTGCCGGGTCTCCACAAGGATTTGCATCCTGTGCAGGGCAGTTGCCTGCAGCAGGGCTGCATTTTCTGTTGCATTGCAGTCTCATTGAATTCACATTTCTAGCACATGTTTATCTTAAGTCCTTTTAAGCCTCCAGTTCTGAAAGCTAATGACACAGGTTATGGCCCTTCCTCCACAGAGCATTCCCTGCCTCCCAGGGCTTGGGGGCTCAGGCGAGATCGACTTTCCCAGCGCCGATGGTCAGCAAAGTGAAAGAAGCCCTTGTGTGAAAGACACGAGAACCTGAACCCTCTGCACCATGCGTTTTGGGTTCAAATCCCTGAGAAGCTTTGGCTTCACACTACCTTCTGAGACATCTCCGAGGGATCACACATCCGAGCGGATGAAATGCCTCATCCTGACAGCACTTCTACCAGCCAGCAAGCACCAGCGCTGCCACGGGGCTGGGTCGGACAGAGCTCCCCCCGTCCTGGCTTGGCCTCAGCGAGGAAGGACAGCACCAGATATTCCGTTCAGCCTCAGCTGTATCCAACTGTCTTCATTCATCCAATTAAAATCTGGAAGGCATCAGGCCACCAGCTGCTAAATTAGCAGAAGCTGCCCCGCAGCGGTGCCGCTGCCCTTCCCGCAGTTCCAGGTGACGGCTACAAAAGTGATGACTACAAAAATGAGGACTACATCAAGGAAGAATCCCATAATCTGCTTAAAGAGATGCTGAAAACACCCAATGTAAAGCACAAAATGGGCAGGCAGGAGCAAATCCCATCCCCCAGAAAGCCAGCCAAGCCACCAAACTCACATGGCCAGAGCATTGCGGTCCAGCCCCAGGGATGTGGCAGCAGAACAAGGTCACTGCGTTTGCCCACAGGCACTGCCACCACCTGGGGTGACAACTGCAGCTACATGTAGGGGCGCAGTTCCCTCCTGCAATATTTCTGTCTCACCGATCCACAGAGTACCTTCTTCGTGCTTTTGCTCACAAGCATTTTGAGGCTGCGATGGAGGATTATGAGTTATTGGCTTGGTAATATTATTCAAGGGCCCCATGTTAAAGTTAGCTACAATTGAATGTGAGCTGTGCCGAGGCTGTTTTATTTACCAGTCAATCACAACTTAGGACTAGTAAACAATCCACAGGAGAAAGAGAAATCAATGTTCTCCATGGGGCTCATTCACCACCTGCCAGGTCCAAAATCAATGGTGTCATTTATACAGCTTCGAGCAAGACGAGACCCCTGAGACGAGCAAGACCCCTGAGACGAGCAAGACCCCTGAG